>NW_007726262.1:65189-89229 GCF_000696425.1 Galeopterus variegatus | reverse complement strand
GAGGGTTGCGATCCTGTTACTGGTCACGAAAAAAGACAAAAAGGAAAAAAAAAAAAAAAGAAGATTGTCCTTTAAGAACTTCCTCGTCCTGGCATAAACTTTGAAGACTGGGAATTCCCGCCTGGGAATTTTTCCAATATTCTGCCAGCTGTTTCTTCTCTTTCAGTGGTTTTATTATTTTTTCTTTCTGTTCCAACTCCTTTAGCTTTCTGTATGGCAGCTCAGGCAGAATGGCGGTGGAGGGTGGGGACCTGGCATTTGCTGAGTTAGGAGCTGTGGCCATGGTCAGCTGTGCCAAGGGAGGGGGTGGGATGAGGAGGAAACGGGAGTGGAATGGAGGAAGTGAGAACAGCATCAGGCAGCCTCTTGTTTTTCTGGTAATCTTCATGTCACTCAGCTCTAGGCATAAGGCCGTGTTTCTAGAAGGCCCCTGTCAAAAATGCACATCTGTTACTTGGGAGGATGACACATTAACCCAGTAACACCAATGCACTTGTCAGATGCGCTAGCAGTTGCCTAACAGAGCAGAGAGCAAAGAGAAGGGTACACGGGGAAGGCCAGTCTTGGAGGAGAGTATAGGAAGGGTTGGGGGCATGGGGTATATACTGGGGGGGTGGGGAGGGAGGATGGAGTTCTGAGCAGCTAGAGGACAGCAAGGAGGTGACAGACACCTGGGGATTTGGGCAAAAGGGACACACTCCCACATAGGAAGACTTTTTTCACTGCATAATTAGGCTCCAGGAGGGTGAGTAGGGTCCCCTGCTGAGACCATTTTTCCTGATGTGATGTTGGCACCATAGCACCCATGACATTGGGTCTCCAAGGTGCATCCCTTGGACAACTTCCTAGTGGGACAGCCACTGGCCTCCAGCCTCAGAGAAGGATTTAATTCGGTTGTGTGTAACAGAAAAGCAAAATGAGTGGCTTAAACCAGAGAAAAGTTGATCTTTCTCTCATGAAAAAGCATTGTGGAGGCAGACAGTCCTGGGCATTTTAAAAACAAGACTTGAAATAATAAAGACCCCTAGGGACCACTTACCTTTCTGACTTCCAATCATATTCCCAAGTAGGTGGCCAGCTCCAGGGGAGCTCCATAAATGCACCCTACCTGGGCTTCCCTCCCTCCTAGCCTCACTTCCCCATGTCCCCTTCCTGGGCTCATCCCCCAAATCCTAGTCTCGGAGTCTGCATCTGGGTGGACCTACGCCACAGTGCTTACATTGCTGAGCATCTGCTGTGTGCTGGGCACCTCACAGGTGGGCACTGTCTCATCTCCTCCTCAGCTGTGTGCGGTGGGATTCTGTGATTTAGTCCCATAAGGCCGTAACTTGCCCAAAGTCACACACCTCTGGAGCCGAGTCTCAAACCAGACTGCTCATTTTGTGATATTTCCTTAGGATGGATTCCTAGACCTGAACCCTGGGCCAGGGTGTGCACATTTTCAGGCCTTTGACCTGTTCTGCCAAACTGCCCCTGAGTTAAGTCAAACCCACCAGCAGTGGGGCGGGGCAGGGGACATCCACTTCTCAAGTCTTCACAGCCAAGGGCTACCAGCTGTTTCCAACTCAGACACAGTGAGGGCATTTCTCTCAAACATGGCTTTTTTAAAAAATGCAAAAAGTATTAATCTTCGCTAGCCTGTTAGCTGTACACTAGCAGACATGCAGCATGTATCTGTGAGTTGAACTGAAAAGGTATGAGACCAAGTGGACAAGCTCCTGACCAGAGCAGAACAGTTGCTTCCTTGCTGCACTCTCGGCTTTGCTGGGGGTGCAGCTTCTGCCCATCTCCCCTCCCTGGAGCTGGGTAGGCAGAGTTTCGTGGGTGGGCAGATGGGAAGGGAGAGCAATGACCAAGGAGGAAGGACACCTGGACAGAGCTGTGTGGCTAGGGCCTGAGAAGGGAATCTTTGCGCAGCTTTGGTCACTTCCGCCACATTCCTTTTCCTGGCAGCAATACTGGCAGGGTGGAGATGGGCTGGGAGTGCAGCAGCGCCCCCTCATCTCTTCTTATGAGATGTTTGGAGAGCCAACCCCAGCTACTCCCCCAATCCAGGCATGCCATGTTGGCATTCCAAATGCCTGGGAGTGGCAGCGAGGCATGCAGGCAGCTCGAGGGAGGTGTCGAAACCCCCCTCTCACAAGCATGTGAAGCTATTTCAAATGTCCCTGGAGAGCTGGGAACCCTACGCTATGGCTCCAGGATGGCGCTGCACCTGCCTGACCCCTTTCTAATAAAACTCCCCTGCTAGCTTTACACTTTTCCACTTTCACATCACGGAACTCCTTTGATCCTTTCACAGCCTGTGAAGTGGGCTGAGCCAGGGTATCATTATCCCCATTTTACAGATAAGGAAGCTGAGGCTCTGATTAAAACGGTGGTTCAAAGTCAAGTGCTAGAACTCAAGATTTCTGCAGCCTCACCTACTAATAATCATGATCGTGGTGATGATAATGCTCATGGGACATTACTACATGCCAGGCACTGCATGAAGCTCTGTGTCCAAGTTGTCTTTCAGTCCTCACAAAACCCCCTGAGGTGAAAAGTCAACTGCAGCCGGCAGAGCTGGGATTCGAACCTGGGCTGTCTGACTCCATACCCAAAGGTTCTCCAGTGGTCCCCAGAGCAGGAGCATCAGCTAGAAACTTGTAAGAAATGCACATTCTCAGCCATCTCCTCACCATTCACCCCCAACTGACTGGGTTAGAAACTTGGGGTGAAGCTCAGCATCTCTGGTATAACACACCCTCCAGGGGATTCCGATACACTCTCAAGTCTGAGAACGGCCATCTGAATGTACCTTTTTATTTGGTAGATTTCTTTCCTGACTACATAGTCAAATCACCTGGGGAGCTTTAATAACTAGCAGTCCTGGCCCAGAACCAGAACCTCTGGGGTGGGGCCAAGGCATCAGTAATTTTAGAAGCCCCCTAGATGAATCTCATGTGCACTTCACTGCCTATGGGGGCAGTAAGCCTTTGAAGGCTCCACATTTGAACAGAATGTTCTACAGTAGCAGAACAGGGCAGCCTGTTCCATTTGGTTGCTCCTCAGTCCTGGAGGGAATGAGAGAAGACTTGGAATCCAGAAAGGAGCAAGTCTGGGGGCTCAACCCCACCTTCTTGAGATGCCTCCATGAGGGCCCAGGAAGCCTGCAGCCCTGGCAAGGCCCCGAGAGCATGGCTGTTTGTCTTGGCATTTGTCCAGCGGGCAGTTCTGTGTGGAGCAGCAGTTCTTTTGTTTGTGTGGTTTAACTGTTGGCCCAGTTTCTCCAGGACTGATTAGATATCCCTGTGGGCGGCACATCCATCTGTAGTCCACAGGATTCCCGAAAATGGGGCTGAAGCAGTAGTTTCTCTTAGCACCGAGGCAAGTTGGGGGTTTGGGGGCCTGGCTACAGATTCTAACTGGATCACCCTGAGCCTCAGGTTGGAGGATCTGATGAATGTTATCAGTTAGGGCCCAGTCAGGAGACAGAAACCACACCAGCGATTTTAACAGAGAATCTAACATGCAGAAGTGTTAATTAGGTACTGAAGAACTGAACAAAGAGAGAATGCTGAAGTATCATGAAGTCACAACCACAGGGAGCAGCAGCCAGGGCTTCTCTAGGGCAGGAGGAACAAAAAGAAAAGGCTGGAATTGTTAAACCTTAGCAGCTTGCAGGACAGGCCTCTGGAGCTGAAACCCAGACTATTGGGGAGGAAGTGCCAGCTGCTGGTGCTGGTGTCTCTGAGGGGAGACCATGAGGCTGGTTCTGTGAGAATCAGAAAAGATGCAAACCGGAATCAACTGTCACTCCTTGAATAAACTGCTGCTGTCAGATGGAAAAAATATTTCTAGGGTAAAGGCATGTTGGGGCAGCTGGGTTTTGGGTTGTCTAAATTCTCTCTACCCTTAGGGACCTTCCATCCTCACCTGTAGGCTCACACTCCTTTATCTTGCAGTTTTCTTCTTTCCAGGATTAACCCCAAACTTTGCTGGTTCAATCAGTAAGCCTTTATTGAGCACCTAGTAAGCCACAGCCCTAGGATCTTGGTGCCAGAGATATAGATATATTAATAGCACCCACATTCACTAGAAAACGTATATGCCTGACTCTGCTATAAGTGTGTCATATGGATTAACTCATTTACCATCACCCTCATTTACAAATGGGGAAACAGGCACAGAGACATTTAGTAACTTGCCTAAGGTCATTAGTAGTAATTGGGAAAGCCTGAATATGAACCCAAGCAGTGTAGCTCTGCTATGCACGTTCTTCACCTCGTTGCCTCCAGTGCTGGAGAGACAGAACTGTAAACAGCAGGTTACGGCACAGGATGGAGAATGCTGTGTGGGAGGCAACTCCTTTAATTCATTCACTCAATAAATCTTTAGACTGAGGTGTAATGTAAGCAAAAAACATTCTATCTGCTCTTGGGAGGCTTCTACTGGAAACAGACATGATTCAAATTTTCAAACCCAAAAAAGTAATATCAAAAAACTAACAAACAGGACTGGCTGGTTAGTTCAGTTGGTTAGAGCACAGCCTTATAACCCCAAGGTCATGGGTTCAGATCCCATACCCACCAGCTGCCAAAAAAAAAAGGAACAAACAGGTTCTTGCTGTAAAAATTATAATCACAGGGATTTGTTGTAAACATAGAAATGAGAGGGGCTCCTTCCTCAAGGAAGCGATGATTGGGCTGGGACCAAAAAGATGAGTGCGAGTTAATCAACTGAAGAGAAGGAAGAGAGTTTCGGGTAGAGGGAACAGCATGTGTAAAGGCTCTGGGGGGGGCATAGTGAGTTCGAGGACTGCAAGTCCAGCTCCCGCACTCTGGCTGGTTGGCCTTGACCGGCCCTCCCAGGCATGTAGCCCACCTGTCGGGCCCCCCACCACTACAGTTTGGAGCCCTGTAGTGAACCTTTCCCTCATCATGTTGGAGGCTGGCCATCACCTTCTAGTGTGGGCCCCAGCCTTCCACAGCCTTTGGGGCTCAGGGGGACTCCTGAGGAAGGCCCGAGAAAGCCCCAAAGCTGGAAGCTGGTCTAGGGATCAATAGGGAGGGACGGTCTTGTGGCATGGGGAGTGGGGTAAGTCCGCATAGAGCCTTTGGAGAGTCGGTAACTGAGTGCATCATATAAATGACCATTATAAAAAGAAGCCTCAGGGGAGATGGGGTCACAAATAGTCACACACCCCATCCCACCCCCACCAACCACCAGAGCGTTGACTGGGAGTTCTAGAGCACTCACCACACACCAATTAACTCCCACTCTTTGACTGTGTGGGAAGGCAATGATTAAGCCCATTTTACAGCTCAGGGAAAGGGAAAAGCAAGGCTGGAGAGGAACACTGCTATTTGGGGGTGGCTTCTCAGCCTGACCCTTTTGGGAGGCAGCTGGGCCTTTGAAGAATGAGACTCTAAGGAGCTAGAGAGCCTCTGGGATCAGCGGGCAAAACCTGAGCCTCCTAATGAGTCAAAATTGAGGGGGGAGACAGAGAACAAAGGGAAAAAATGGAACCACCTCTTCATAGGTCCCCTGGTGCCTCCTCTCTGCGCCGTCTACAGAAAACCAAGTGCCTTTGGCTGTCTCTGGACTGGTTTCCCTCAAGCAATTAGAGAAATCACTGCCAGTGCCCTCAGGAGAAGGGCCCCCTCCTCCCCCATCCTGCCCTGCTGAGCCTCCCACCCCCTACGAAGTAATAAAGGCCCAACGGGGGGCACCATGCTTGTGTCTGCTGGGATCTGCATGCCTGTCCTGTCCCCAACCCCTCTCTTCCACCCCAGCCAGCACTGAAAGGGTGCCCCAAAGCTGTCCAAGTTTCCATGGGCCCAACCTAATCAAGCGTTGAGGGCTGTGTCATCCTCTCTGCTCTCCCTGGGAACATCTGATGCAGAGGAACATCAGCGAATGGGCCCCTCTGATTCCCGATGGGAAATGAGCCCCTCCCTTCCTGACCCCCCATGTCTTTCAGCAGAACCACCCGACCAGAGGCCTGAACAAAGATGATTTTAATTCCCTGAGCCTCGCTCTGGGGCAAGGGTGAGGGTGTGTGCACAAACCCCTGTTGTGCCCTGTCGGGTTGGGGGGCCTTCAGGACGCTGACTAGGCCCCAGGGCTATTGGAGGACAGGGGAAGCACTGAGAGGTAGGATAACATTGGCCAGGGCCCAGGGTCTTGGGCAGGGACTTGGTGGCTGACAGAGAGGGTGTGACCCCCCATGGATTTGTTGGGGGCCCAGAAAACTCCCCTTGCCTCCCTGAACACCACTCACACACATCTCTCCCACCAGGCTCATGCACTGCCTGGGTGGTGGGGGGAAGGGGAGGTCTGTCTCTCTCCTCCACTTTGTTCCCACCCACCTCATCCCAAGTGGGCAGGTCTGGGGGTGTGTTGGAGCCAGAGTATAAAGGCTTGCAAGGGCTGATTGTTAAATATTCAGGAATTTTGTGAGCTGGTTTTTAAACACAGCCATCATCAAAATTAAATTATATGGACCAGTGTTTCTCAATCTTTTTTTCATTATTGCCTCCTAAGGAGCCTGCTATGGTTTGAATGTCCCCTCCAAAGTTCACATTGAAATGTTATTGCCATTGTCATAGTATCAAGAGGTGCAACCTTTAAGAGGAGATTAGTTCAGGAGTTCTCTGCCCTCATGAACTGATTAATGCTGCTTTCACGGGAGTGGGCTCCTGATGAAAGGGGGAAGTTAGGTTCCCGTTTTTCCTCTATGTCTTGGTGCTCACTTGCCATGGGATACCCTGGCCAGATGCCAGCACCAAGCTCTTGGACTTCCCAGCCTTCAGAGTCATGAGCCAAATAAACTTCTGCTCTGTATAAAATACCCATTCTGTGGTATTTGGTTATAGCAGCAGAAAAAGGACTAAGACAAAGCCTTTTTAGACATTGTTTTTTCCTCTACTCTCCTACCATCCCCACCACGTTGGACTTCCCAGCCTTCAGAGTCATGAGCCAAATAAACTTCTGCTCTGTATAAAATACCCAGTCTGTGGTATTTGGTTATAGCAGCAGAAAAAGGACTAAGACAAAGCCTTTTTAGACATTGTTTTTTCCTCTACTCTCCTACCATCCCCACCACGATATTTTAAAATCACCAAATATACTGTATATCTGTTTATGTACTGGGTGTATATCTGTGTTTTATACATAAAAGCAGTAAGACTTTTTTGTCCCCCACCAAGAACCAATTTTTGCTCCTATTGAGAATGCATGGTATGAACTCAGAATTAAATTAATTATATTAAAAACAAGGTAATATTTACTCACAGCTCATCACTTACTATTTATTTCACTTCATTTTTCCCTTACCAATTTTTTGCGGTTCTGGATATGTCTTCTTTCCCCTTTGGAGAGCTGGTCATTCAACACTCACCAGCACACCACTGCAAAGGTCTTTTAGCAAAATAGTAGTCACTTTAAGAGGTGATCAATTTCAGTCAGAGAAAGATGGGTTTGTCTAGCAAAAACCTCACTCAAAGAAACATGGAAGGGCCTGAGAATTCCAATGAATGCAGGGAGAGGAAGGAAGAGGAGCCCGGAGACAGAAAGGATCCTCCGATGCAGAAGAAGTAACACGGCTATTTTTTATGTTCAATCCAAACGTAGAAGTGTCACCTGAAGAGTAAGTTTTCCGTGGTATGTGTCAACCCATGCATGAGTGTGCGTGTGTGTGTGTGTGTGTGTGTGTGTGTGTGTGTGTGTGTGAGTGTGTGGGGGGGGGGGGGGGGAGAGTGTGTGTGTGTGTGTGTGTTCCACACCCTCATGTTCTAGGGGTGTTTGTAACTGTGACTGCTGTTTCTTCCTCAGGTGCAGTGCATACCTCATACACCTGTAGAGGTCAGGGGCATAAAGCTGAGACCATGCTGCCCTGTTTCCTCGCTGTGTCTCTTGTCTAGCAGCTCCTGTGGACACCTGAATCTCCACACTGAACGACTTGCTGAGCCCTGCAGGGAACACAGAGAAATGGATGGCACTGCCTGGCCTTGAGCCAAGGGGGAAGACAACTTTCACAGGAGATAAACAATGTGCAAGCACTGCGTCACTCCCCCTCTCCAGGCCTCGGTTTCCTCCCCTATGAAATGTGAGGAGTAGACAGGTTCTCAGCAGACCCTTCCAGCTCTGCCGTCCGGGCCTGGAAAGCTGTCTCGTCTCCTTCCATCCTCACTCATCTCTCATCCATCTGGCAGGACGGCCTCTTAAATCTCAGCCCAGGGCCGGCCCATGGCCCACTTGGAAGAGCGTGGTGCTGACAACACCAAGTCAAGGGTTAAGATCCCTTTGCCAGTCATCTTAAAAAAAAAAAATCTCAGCCCAGCTCCATCTGCTTCTTCCACAAAAGGCAATATGTGAGGGGGCAGAACCTGAACTCAAATGCTGCGCTGCCACTTGTCACCTGGCAGACCATGAGCCAACTGATCCCAACACCTGTCTCCTCATCTTAAAACAGAAATAAGGCCCGCAGTGCCCGGGCTGGGGCAGAGACTCATCAGCTAATGTGCTGTACACGTAGTAGGTCCTAGTTATGGACTGAATTTTGTCCCCCCGAATTCATATGTGGAAGTCTTAACCCCCAGTACCTTAGAATGTGACTATCTGGAGATACGGTCTTTAAAGAGGTAATTAAGGTAAAATGAAGCTGTTAGGTTTTGCCCTAATCCAATACGGCTGGTGTCCTTATAGGAAGAGGAGATTTGGACACATGAGGAGACACCAGGTACTCATATGTGTGGGCACAGCTGGACAACCACGTGAAGAGGCAGCAAGAGGGTGGCCATCTGCAAGCCAAGGAGAGAGGCCTCAGAAGAAACCAACCCCGCTGACACCTTGATCTCAGACTTCCAGCCTCTGCACTGTGAGAAAATAAATTTCTATTGTTTAAAGTTTAAACTACGCAGCCTGTGGTATTTTGTGATGGTAGCCCTGGCAAAATACAGTCCTTCAGAGGCACTGATTCTTTCTGCTTTTAATTCGCTTTGGCCTGTTTTACGTGTGCAAAGTCTTGCTCATCTGCTTGTAAATAACTTGACAGTGGGATCCAGGCAGATGTATCTTTTCCTGAGTCCCTACAGGGTGTAGTTGAATGCCAGGCACAACAAATGCAAAATTGGATCTCTGTCCTGTCTGCCAGCTTCACCCAGCTGCAGACAAGGGTGGGGGGACCCAAGTTGCTATCCACCAAGGTGCTTTTCAAAATTCAAGTCATGGAAACAATTCAATGAGCCACTGAACACTTTTTAGAAATAATGAGACAGAAGGGCAGAGAATAGAAAATGCCAGAGTTCTTTTCAGGCTGTAAAGGTAAGTGTTATTTCATGTAGCTTGTGTTTGGTGTTGCATATTTGTAAATAACCAAATAAAATAATTACCAGTTATGCTCAGTGCTACAAATTATATTTGTGTGTTCGGATGCTGCACTGTGATGTTAAATGCATGTATTATTGAGTTACAGCACCCAAATTTTGAAAACACTGACCAGTATTTTAAATTTCTCTTTGAGTGAACTTATGGTTAAAAAGCCAGTCAGCTTTTTGGGGGGCAGGCTTGTGGTGTGTGGGGGATGGTGCTGGGCCCTCAGGCTGGGACCTGAAACTGGCTAGAGTCATTTTGTCCAGGCAAATAGCCATGGAGTCCTAGCCTTAAGGTCTTTCCTCTCTATGTCCTGGAGCAAGTGACATGACCTTTCTGGGCTTCAGTGTCTCTACCTGTAGAGGGGACTTAGGCAGTCTGCTCCGGTCTGTCTGCTATTATAGGTGAATTGTTTCTTTCCTCTTCCACCTCAGGAGAAAGGAACGCATGTCCCCCTCACTGCTCAGAGATCCCTGGTTGGCGGTGGCAGGGGCTCGAGGGTACCCAGAAAGATATTTCAGAGGCTAAATCCCAAGGTGAGACCCTCCCAAGGATTTTATGCAGGTAAAATCAAGTCTGATCAACTCTCAAAGCAGCTTCCAAAGGGGAGTCAAAGTGCTAAGAGGAGAGGAGGAGTAGCCCCCCACCCTTTGTCCAGGGAACAGGTGGTCTGGGCTGGCCGCCACCCCTTCCTACTCTGGCTAGTTTCCCAGGAAACTGGCCCACAAACCCTGAGTCACTGCTGGAAGCCACCCTGGGCCCCCGGGAATGCAGAGCTGGGACAGGCTTCTGCTAAGGTGGTCCCCTGGGCCTGGTGGCCCGGCAAGCCCCTCCCTCAGCAGACTGCTTCTCTCCATGACATGCCTCACTCCTCTGGGTTGGCGTCTCTCTGAAACCCATGCTGGCAAACCTACTTCCAATCAGGGAACTTGGACATGAGTGGAATATCTCGAATTCCTAGAGGATTTATAACCCAGCAACTGGGACAGGTGTAGGTAGATGACCCCCACCCCCACCCTGGCTCTGGCATTGTTCTCCCCTTTCTGGCTCCCCAGAGCCACGTCTAGGTCACCATCCTGACCTCCATCCCCTGGTTATGAGCAGAGAGCACTGGATACAGAGCCAGGACTCCTGTTCTCAGACCCGGCTCTGCCTCTTAACTCTCTGGGAGGCCTCAGGCAAGTCCACTTCACTTCTCTGGGCCTCGGTTTTCTCATATGTAAAACAGGGGTGAACTCAAAGGGTTCTTGATTTTCTGTAAGAGTCAGATCTTTTACTGTTCTATCTTTCTAAATTTCTAGGAAGTGAACCAGAAGAGCTGAAACCATGCTGGTTTACTTCTCCACACAGAGAAATGGGCACCTGTGTTCCTGGGGATGGAGCTGGAGTTTCTATGCCATCAGTTTAGTTTCTGGGGTTTGGAGTCTGGTTGGTGGGGCAGGGGGTGGACATCCTTTCTGCAGCTTGCTCCAGGAGGGTGGGGACTGTGGACTGTAACAGTGTGCCCTAGTCTGGGTTGGGCAGGGAGGATGGTCATTCCCCACCCAGCAGCTGCGTCCATGCCAGAGTGGGGAATGGAGAACTTCGCTTTGGCATCCTCCCTTCTCCTCTGTCTCAACTCAGAGACTTTCTGCCTTATTTTGGAGATGCCCATTGTACAGGGCTCATCAGAGGGACCCCCAAAGCCCACCCACTCAGATGTGCCCCCACATTATTTTTAAGTGTCACCCCCTTCATTCAAACTGTCCTTTGTGAGTCAGGAGACCATCAAATATTTAGCCACTCTGACCCAGAATTTCACATGGTAAAACTGATTCTCTAAAAACAGTCACTCAAATGTCTTCCTTTTCTGTGAAACCTGCCCTGACCGATGTCCTGCTCCAGTGACTTCCCCCCTTTCCTCCACACCAGACGTTCAGTGATTTAATCGTTTATCCACTCCGTGAATTGGGTGCCTGCCCTGCTGGGTGCTGGGATAAGGAGATCAATTCCTGTGCAGGGGTTTAGGGCCTGGTGGGCAGGGGCAGGGGCTCTCCTTACACATCCCTTCCTCTGCACTCTCCTCCCCCACCAGCTCCCAGACTCACTGTCAAGGACAGTGTCAAGCACCTGTGTCTTATACATCTTTATTTCTCAGCACCCAGCATGTGCTGTCACCTCGTAGGCATTCAATATATCGCATATTACATTTGGGTGGACAAAAAGGGAAATTGGTGTATGTCTGAAGCTGGGTCATAGTTCTGTTCCTTAGGGATAACAAAAGATTGGAAAAGCAATTAAGGCTAGATGCTGGGTTAAATAGAATACTTCTGTATCCTACAGAGGACAATTTGGCCATATCTAACAAAACTATAAATGCACCAACATTCTGACTCAGCAATTCCACTTTGAGGAATTTATTTGACAGATGGATGCTCACAAATGTGAAATGATATATATACAATAGTAGCCATTGCAGTACTGTTTGCATCAGATTGGAAATACCTTAAATGTTTGTCTATAGGGGCCTAATTCAATAAGTTTTGCCCACCTGTAGAGTGGACTCCTCTGCTACTGTAAAAAAAAAAAAAAAGGAATGAGGAAGCTGTCTTTGACTATAAATAGGAAGATATTTAAGTATATCTGAGATATACTGTTAAGTTAAAAAGGAAGGTGAATGCATCGTTCATTCTTCTTTGTGTAGAAAATGGGGAAATGGGGAAGGAATATATTTAAATATACATGTATTTGTTTAGACATTCACAGAAGGATCCTTCACAGAGGACATACAAGAAATGGTTAACAGTGGGCACCTGTGGGAGGAAAAACAGACAAATGGGAGAATGAGGTGGACAGAAATCTTTCCACTGAATATCACTTAAATCTCTTGAATGTTGTATCATGTAAATGTGTTACTTATCAAAAATTAAAAAATAAAAATAATTATAAAGACTATGAGGCAACATGAAAAAATTATTATAAATGGAAAAAGATTTTTAAAAATTGTGTATTATATATTTGTAGGATTACAACTATGTAAATAAAAGCATATTAAGATTTCTATCTGTGGAAAGCACATTTTAGGTAATTTTTCTTTCTTTTTTGTAATTTTTTTCAGAAATTTCCATAATAAATATAAATTGCTTTTATTATTAGAAAAAAGTGACATAAGAAATACTAAGAATTGTGTATTCTGTATAATCTTAATTATTAAACAAGGTATTGAAAAAGACTGGAAGGAAATATCCAAATTGTCCACAGTAATCGACTCTGGGTGTTAAGCAATAGTTGATTTTTAAAATATTACAATGAGGGCCGGCCCGTGGCCCACTTGGGAAAGTGTGGTGTAATAAAAAAATGTGATACACCCATGCAATGGAATATTACCAAGCCATACAAAGGAATGATGCATGCTACGGCATGGGTGAAGCTTGAAAACATTATACTAAGAGGAAAAAAAGCCAGACACAAAAGAACACATATTGCATTATTCCGTTTATATGAAATATCCAGAATAAGCAAATCCATACAGGCAGAATGCAGATTCGTGGTTGCCAGGGGCTGGGAAGAGGGATGAATGGGGAGTCACTTCTTAAGGGGTCCAGGGTTTCCTTTTTTTTTAAAAAAAAAGATGACTGGTAAGGGGATCTTAACCCTTGACTTGGTGTTGTCAGCACCATGCTCACCCAAGTGAGCCACAGGCCGGCCCTCAGGGTTTCCTTTTGAGGTAATGAAAATGTTCAGGAACTAAACAGTGGTGATGGTTACACAACACTGTGAATGTGCTAAATGCCACTGAATTGTACACCTTAAAATGGTTAAAATGGTAAATTTTATGTTATGAGTATTTTGCCACAACTTTTAAAAACTGAAAAAAAGTGTAAATAATAAATCTCAGTTTATTGTTATGATTATTATTTCTATAATTAATTATTAAAAGGACTAAATGTCCAGAATTTCAGAGTTCTTTCTTTACATGGAGCAGAGATAGACGTGACTAGAAAAAGAAAAAAGAAATAAAGGCAATCCCACCCTGAAAGTGTGCAGAGCCCTACGGACAGCCCAGGAGCAGTGTGAAGGTGGGTAACCCAGAATGGCAAGGCCCGGGAAGTACACTGACCTGGGAATTTCAAAATCCATCTGCGTGGGCTCACCCTTTAATTGGGTGGCTGTGTGATCCCTTGGGGAAGATTTAATCCGAGCTTCCTGCCCCCACACTGTTTCTCAGCCAGACTGGAAGACAGTGCTTCCTGGTTCCTGCTCTGATGGGTGAAGGGCAGCTTCCTAGACCTAAAGGGGCCCAGACCTGGCTTAGCTCCTGAGTGACCCCAGAGCTGGAGGGACTCTTGGATGAAGACTTTTTTTTTTTTTTTTTTTTTGAGACCGGCCGCACGGCGCTCAGCCAGTGAGCGCTGTGAGCGCACCGGTCATCCCTATATAGGATCCGAACCTGCGGCGGGAGCGCTGCTGCACTCCCAGCGCAGCACTCTCCCGAGTGCGCCACGGGCTCGGCCCGGATGAAGACTTTTTGATGACGATGATGACAGGACATAACAAGAGTAACAGTTCACTCACAGGATGCTCAGATTTGCATAGAAGATATTGTTTTTTTTCTTTTTTCCCTGTTACTGATTCAATCTGTCTTATGAGCCCCACTTTGGGGTGTGGGAGTTGGGAAGAAGGGACAACTTGCCAAGCAGGCATCTTGGTCTATGCCCATTTAAACAGCACCTAACAGATAAATACTCAGTCACCTCATAAACAGGGCCATTTCTCTTGTCCCTTCTCTTCCCTCCACCCACACCACCTTGGGAGGGGTCCACAAGGAACCTACTGCTTCCTCAGCCCCTTCCCCTTCTCCTCCCACCATGCCCCAGGGCCTGAGGGGCAGACACACCCTCTCAGAGGGTTCCCTAAACTTCCCTGACCAGAAGCAGCAATTGGGGCACTGGTTTAAAATACCTGTTCCAAGGCACCTATGTTGAAGAGTCTGATCGAGTAGATTTGAGGGGGATCCAGGAATCCGTGTCTTTTAGTTCTCTCTCAGGAAAGTTAGAGAAATACTGCTCTGTGCCAGACACTGAGTTCTCTCTAGCTTGAGTTACAGTAACCTCAATGGCCAAGTCCTCCAGGCTGACTTGTTAAGGATGTGAGAGCTTAAAACATTTATAAAGCAATTTCCTTCGCCCCAAACTCTGACTTTCAAGATTATTGTCTTACAAGTAGCCCCCACATCATCCCCCTGCCAAAAAAGAGGAAACTTAGTCGAAGGAGCAATGACTTTGTTGTACAAACTAGCATCTGCTCCTCTTTAACACTCCTTGAGTCTGAGTGCCCCAGGGGCAAACATTATTAAAAGAGCTAGGCTTTCAAAAATGCATTTCTAGGGGCCGGCCCGGTGGCGCACTGCTACAGTGCGCCGCTTGGGAGCACGGCGGCGTGGTCCCACCGAGGGTTCGGATCCCACATACAGACCGGTTCCCGCTCACTGGCTGAGCGAGGTGCGGGAGCAACACCGAGGGTTGCGATCCCGTTGCCGGTCCCGGTCTGGTACGGGCGCGACACTGAGGGTTGTGATCCGTTGCTGGTCACGAAAAAAGACAAAAAGGAAAAAAAAAAACAAAAATGCATTTCTAAATCTCCATTCTCTAACAATAATAATATCTAACATTCATTGAGAGTTTACTGTGTGCAAAGCATTGTGTTACATACACTCATGGATTATCTTCTTTAACTCTTCTTACAACCACCTTATACTATCACTATCCCCAATTTGCAGATAAGGAAACTGAGGCATATAGAGGTTAAACAACTTGCCTGGGGCCACACCACTAATAAAGGAAGAAACAGGATTTGAATTTATGTCTGTGTAACTAAGAGTTCTCTTAATCACTAAGATCTCCTTCCCTACTTGAGTTTGAGGCCTCCTGGAAATCACCTCATGCAACCTTCTTCTTTTATAGCTGTGGAGACCCAGGCTTAGAGAGAGAATGTGACTTGCCCAAGGACACAGAGTTAGTCGGACCCGAGGCCTGGGACTCCTGATCTAGTGCTCCTCCCCTCTGCCCCAGCATTTGATGTGCCATCCTGGACATTCAGTAATTGCCATTGTAGGGAGCTACTGAACTGCCCGAGGACAGTGGAGTCTTCAGGGGACCAAGGTCTGCCCTATGGGTTTCATAATTTCACTGGGTTCTTAAAAAGAGAGGAGCCCATCAAGGACATTGTTTCAATGTTATTGCATCATGAATTTCTATTTACTGATTTCTTTTTCTTCTTCTTATTATTGTTATTTTACATTCTAAGGTGTTGCGGAGCAGTGGGAGGAGTGGGGGGAGGGAGAGGGAAGCAGAAGTGGGTGTGGGGGTGGGGCTGAGGCCCCACTCCAGCTCAGGAGCCTGGGAGCTTCTGGCAGTGGGTTGTCATCAAGGGGCTGGATGCAGAGGTCAGGGGACATGGTTGAGGCCCTTGGCTCCACCCTGCCCTGGCTTGGGGACCCAGGGGGTTTCCGGCTCTTCTAGGTTTTATAGGAGTTCTTTGGTGGTGTTAGACCTTTACTGGTAATATCAGAACTTTGTCTCTGATCTGTGGGCTTTTTGTGTTTTCTTTCAGTTCTGTGTTGGATTATTCGCTATTCCCACCACTTAAACTCTGCACTGAAACTAATTTGTTGTCCTTTGCTTACTTCTTTTTTTTTTTTTAAAGATGACTGGTAAGGGGATCTTAACCCTTGACTTGGTGTTGTCAGCACCATGCTCACACAGTGAGCTAACCGGCCATCCCTACGTAGGGATCCGAACCTGTGGCCTTGGTGTTATCAGCACCACACTCTCCCGAGTGAGCCACGGGCCAGCCCGTCCTTTGCTTACTTCTAAAATGGGAGAACTCCCTGTGGGGACCAGCACTTGAGCCCTGTGGTTGAGTTAAATTGTTGCTTTGCTGCTGATTCTCTGGGGAAGGCTTTTTGTGCAGCTCACGGTTTAATTGTTGACATTTTAAGCACTTCCAGGTCTTGTGAGGTTCAATACACCTGGGTTGTGTGGAAACTCTGGTCTGGGCCTGAGTCTTTTCAGCAAACTGCATCCTGGCAGTTCTATATTCCTGACCAGTCTCCACTGAGTGGTCCTGTGCTGATTGGAGGGCAGATCAGCTGTCCATGCTGTGGACCCCCCGTACTCCAAACACTTCCCATGGGATGAGCCATGTGCCGGTCCCTTGCAAAGACTCACCAGCCTCTGAGTGGCTCCTTTTTTCAGTTGTTTGTGACCCTTGCTCCTATGTGGGTCCATGGAAACCCTGTCAGTGGTCTTGCTGGCCTGGGGGCCACTAAGGCCCTCCTCTCCCCTGCAGCCTCCAAGCAACTTCACACAAAGGGCACAGCAGCAGCTTTTGCCAGCTCTCGCTCTGTACACTCACCAGGGCCAGCCTTGAAATGGCCAGGGTTAGAAACAGTCAGAGTGGTCCCTTCTTTCTTTCATCGCGGCTTCTCTTGCCTTCATGAACTCTGTAGGTCTCTCCTCCTCTTCCCCTGAGTTCTAGTGGCCCCAGCTTGGCTGTCGCTGCTTTTTAATAGTTGTAAATTGGTTGATTGTGGGAGAGAGTGACACTGGGGACTGTCTATTCTGCTATCTTGATTGAGTTATCCTCTACTTATTGATTTCTTCTTTTTAAAAAAAATTTTTTTTGTTTTTATTTCTTTTTTTTCTTTTTCTTTTTATTATTATTATTATTTTTTTTTTTTTTAAATTTTTTTATTTTATTTTTTTTTTGTCTTTTTCCGTGTCCGGCAACGGATCGCAACCCTCAGTGTCGCCCCCGTACCGGACTGGGACCGGCAACGGGATCGCAACCCTCGGTGTTGCTCCCGCGCCTCGCTCAGCCAGTGAGCGGGAACCAGTCTGTATGTGGGATCAGCGGGAACCGGTCTGTATGTTGGATCCGAACCCTCGGCGGGAGCTCCACCGCGCTTCCCAGGCGGCACACTACAGCAGTGCGCCACCGGGCCGGCCCTTTTTGTTTGTTTTTATTCACTGATTTCTAATGTGCACAATTTGTGGTTATAACTCTAAACTGTTTGCAGTCTAATTCTCTCTGTTTTGCAGATTTTTAGGAATTGAAAATTAAGGTAAGGCTGGTAGCCCTGTCATGGTCTCTCTGGGCCCATGCATGTTTGTTTCACCTTTGCAAGGTGCAAAGCCCTGAGGCAGGGAACTCATTTAGGGTGTGAGTAATTGGGGTGAGAAGCCTTTTGACCTCCAGTCATAGGATCTTTGTCCCAGCACATTTCACAACCTGGAAGGGGGAGCTCTGACTCCCAAGTGGAGGAAGAAAGGCAGTTCACAAACATTTAGTAAGCGGCTGCGATATGCCAGATACTGTGTTACGCCTTTGAACAGATTATTTCATTTTTCATTCTCACCCTTGCCCTGCAAGGTTGGTATGATTATCCCCATTTTACAGATGAAGAAATCAAGGCTCAGAGAGGGTAACTTGTCTGAGGGATCACAGCTTAATGTAGCTGACCTGGGATTCAAACTCAGAATCTACTGGACTCCAGATACTCTGTATCTAGGACACCACAACGCCTTCAAGGGTGAAATGTCATCTGCAAGTCTTGGTAAAGCCCTCTGAACCAACTCCAGGGGCTGCCTGGGGGACTCTTTTACCTTTAGGCTCATCTCCATACCTACCGGACCCACCATCTGCTGACAGACATGGTTCCTCTCATCCTCCCTTGCTCCTGATTCTCCCCTGGGTTGGCAATTCCTAATTGTGTGCTACTCTCATCTGGACGTCACGCTCGTGCCCATCTCAGCTTTCATTTTCTGGTCAAGAGAAGTAAACAGCCTTAATGGGGAGTTATCTGAGAGATGTCAATCACCACATGCCCCACCCACAACCCTTCTGGGGAATTCACTTCTAAACCCGCCCTCCAGAGCCTCAGCTGATTGCTCTGTGATGGACACCTGACCAAGGTCAGTTCAGGTGTGATTAGCCTGACTACCTGTGCTCTGTGGGATCTTGCTTAGCAGAAAGGAGCTGTATTAATCAGATGCTTTTCCAAGAATTCCGCAACTGGGCACTAAGTCAGTAGTGGCACTAGCATTATAAAGGTCGTGATGTAGAAAGGGGACTAGAAAGTGGGAAAAGGCCTTATGATCTACTTCTGAATTGATGAATAAGTAAACCAATCCTATGCAATGAGAAAAGAATAGAATGAATGTGCAGAGGGTGGCAGAAAAGCTTTATATCTGTCTACATGTGTATTACATTTGCCAGGAGGCCATGCTGTGCAGCACTTCCTGTGCTTGGATTTCCATGAGTCCCTCTGTATCCTTTCATTAAATCCTCTGTGTAAATCCTGATATAAAGGGAATGGGTTTCTTTTTTTCCTTGAAACCAAAGGTTTTCTAGAGTAGGAAGAAACTTGAGATAATTTATAAGGTTCAAACTTCTTTACAATTAGCAAAGGACACCTTTGGGTTAAGAGTTCCCAAAGGGCTCTAACCAACAAGTCACATGGAGCAGCTCTTTTTTTTTTTCCTGGTGGCTGGCCGGTATGGGGAACTGAACCCTTGACCTTGGTGTTACAAGGGTGCAGTCTAACCACTTGAGCTAACTGGCCAGCACCGAGCCCCTTTTAAGCAGTGAATAAGAAGTGGTCATATAGTTTTCCATGTATCTATCACTGAGAATGCCACCACCCCAGACTTGGAGGCTTCAAATAACAGCCATCATTTCTTTTGCTCAGAAAACCATAGTTTGGGCAGGGCTTGGCAGGGACAGCTTGTTTCTGCTCCACTTGGCACCAGCAGGGGTGGCTGGGGGGTGGGATCACCTGCAGGCTTACTCACTCACACACTCACTCACGCATTCACATGTTTGGAGATTGGTGCTGGCTGTCGAATGGGACCTCAGCTGGGGCTGTCTGCCAGACACCCACACATGGCCTTTCCATGTGGTTTCTCCCCTTCCTCCTAGCATGGTGATTGGGTTCCAAGAAAAAGCATTCCTAGAGGACTGAGTAGAAACCACATCTCCTTTTATGATCTAGCCTTGGAAGTCATGTTGCATCATGGGCCCATAAGGGGTGAGAGCATATATGACGGGTATTCTAAAAGTTCATGGAAAGATTTGCATTACCTTTTAATTCAATTTTTCCATAAACTTTTTGAAGTATCCTCGCATCATCATATGTGGAATGTTGACATTACATTGCATGTTAGAGATATTGTGGTGCCTGGTTTTGGAAAATATAATCTGCCACTTATTGCTAATGGGCTACAGACATGAGGAGGGTAAAGAAAGTGGAGAAAGCCACTGGTCCATATTCAGACAACTACATATAACATGCAGTAGCAGATTAAGAGACCATAAAGCCACTGCTGCAGTGAGGAGATAGAAAAATAAAAAGCAGAGAGAAGTATAAGACACAGCAGTACAAGATCATGTAATGCAGGTACAAAAAGCCTATCAGACCTCAGCAATCCCTGGGAGTCTCACTATCTAACAGCACACATTAACTTTCCCTCATAACGATGGATAAATATTACTATGGAATCCAATAATTATTTTATGTTTTAACTTCCAATAAGAAAGAGCAACCTACCTTATAGATCTCTTGAAGATATCATTCCACTATCTTCCAGCCTTTATTGCTGCTGAAGATAAGTCTGCTGTTACTCTATTTTAGTTCTTTTGTAAGTCATCTGTCTTATTTCCCTAGTTCCATTTAAGATCTTTTTCTTTGTCTTTAGTATACTGAATTTGCTCTTACATATATGTCTACCCGTGGAATTAAAAAAAAAAAAATTCATGGGCTGGCTGGTTAGCTCAGTTTGTTAGAGCTCAGTGTTATGACACCAAGAACAAGGGTTTGGATTCCTGACTGGCCAGCCACCAAAAAAAAAAAAAAAAAAAAAATCTGCTCAGGGCTCAATCTGATTCTTCAATTTGATGTTACATGTTGTTATAATAAAGTATTTGTCTTGTCTTTGTCCTGGGTTGCTGGGAGGGAGCTTCTAAACCCTTGAAATTTCCCAAGTTATAGAATTGTTTTTGTTAATCATGGTGGGCTCTTAGATGACTCAGGATAGGGGCTGGTCACACCAGAAAGAGCAACCGCATGATTAGAGGGCTGGAGATTTGAACCATGTGATATCAGTCCAACCTCCTTCAGGCAGGGGAAGTGGGCTGGCAATTGTGTTCAATCTTATGGCCAATTATTTAATCAATTATGCATATGTAAGTAAACCTCAGTTAAAACTCTGGACACCCAAATCTCTGGCAAACTTTCTGGCTGGTGAACACATCAATGTGCTGGAAAGGTGACATGTCCTGATTCCACAGGGAGGGAGCATGGACGCTCCATGTTTGGGACCCTCCCAGACCTCACCCTAAGTGTCTCTTCATTTGGCTGGTCCTAATTTGTTTCCTTTACAATAAAACTGTAATTGTATGTGTAGCACTTTCCTGAGTTCTGTGAGTTGTCCTGGCAAATTATGAACCTGAGGGGGTCATGGGAACTCCCAAATTTGTAGCCACTTAGTCAAAACTGTGGTTGGCCTGGGGAACTCTGAACTTGCAGCTAGTGTCTTAGTAGGACAGTCTTGCTGGGGACTGTGCCCTTAACCTAAGGAGCCTGCACTAACTTCAGGTGGTTACTGCCAGAACTGCATAGCTATACTGCATGTGTCTTTCTTCACTCAGGAAAGATTTCAGTGTTAAACACATATGCTCAATAAATACTATACTGGACTACTGAAAAACCTGTAATAACTCCCCTTTGCCTCGCGTCAAAGGCGTACCATTAACTATGGGAGAAATAATGTCATACCTTTGATGCTGAAATAGACAGTATAAAAAGAGGCATTATTGGTCCTCTGCCCAGATCTTCTCAGATCTCTTTTCAGATTCTGTTCCCTCTCTCAACTTCTGTGTGATTTTGTTTCTGAGAGCCATGAAACTGCAACTCTTTTTGGAGAACTGCTCAAGAGCTACTGGAGCTGCTTCACACAGGTTCAAAAAGCCAAAACAACCTAATTGCTTATGTCCCCTTTGAGCAGTACTCAACCAAAAATTGACAGCTTTGGAATATGAAAACCCAGCTTCCTTGCCTTGAGTTGAGAAACTCTGAGGTACAATTCACACTCCAGTCAGGCTGAACCCAGGATCTTGTCTGAAATTATACCCTTACTTGACTTTGTCTCCTTCTCTCTCCTGCTCCCCCAACCCTTTTCTGGATTCTCCTAGAAACACTTCCTCAATAAATCACTTGCCCACAAATCCTTGACTTGGGGTCTACTTGTGGGGAGCCTAACCTGAAACAGTTCCCAATTATTCACTACCCAACAGGTTGCCACGTGACTTTCAGTGCCTGGGAGGAGGTGGGATCTATTTCTCAGTCCCTATTTAGTCAAGCTTGGCCATGTGATGCTTTGACCAATGGAATGTGAAAAGAAATAAGGTATTCCATACATTACTTGACTCTTAAGTCTCATCACTTGCTACTGGAATTGCTCTTTTCTCTGGGGAAAGTCCACAATTGGGGATGGCCCTCCAGCCTGGGTCCCAGAACAGGACATGTCAAGCACAACTACAGCTGACAAACAGCTAACATATAATGTGAACAAGAACGAACCTTTATAATTGTAAGATATTGAGATTTGGGGGTTGTTACTGCAGCCTAACCTAACAATATAATACAAGTAGTGTAGCATAGTTAAGAGCATGTGTCCTGGAGTTAGACAGCTGGGGTCAAAGCCAAGCTCTACTACTACTCACTAGCTGTATAAACCTTGTCACATTATGTAGCCTCTCTGAGTCTCAGTTTCTCCATTTGTAAATGGACTAATTAATAATATCCTCCTCAAAAGCTTATTGTAGGTATCAAATGAGTTAACATATATAATGTTCTTCAAACAGTGCTTGGCATATGGTAAATGTTTAATAAGTATTAAGTAAAGAGAATTATAATTATGAACTGCCATAGCTCATCCCCAAGTTTTCAATGTTTTCTTCTCCTACAATCATTGAACTTGGTTGAATTACAGGCAATGCCTCCTGTAATAGACTGAGTTTGTTTCCTCCTCAACATTCATACGTTGAAATTCTAACTCCCAATATGATAGTGTTAGGAGATGGAGCCTTTGGGAGGTGATTAGGTCATAAGGGTGGAACCCTCGTGAATGGTATTAGTGTCTTTACAAAAGAGACCCCAGAGAGCTCTCTCACCCTCTTTCCACCATATGAGGATACAATGAGAAGACTGCAACCCTCTCCAGAACCCAACTATGTTGGCACCCTGATCTCAGACTTCCAGTCTCCAGAACTGTGAGGAACACATTTTTGTTGTTTATAAACCACCCAATCTATGGTACTTTGTTATAGCAGACTGGTCTGAGTAAGACACCTTCCCAGCATCTATTCCACTCTTCCCACAACTTTGAACTTCTATTTAGAGATCTATGTGGTTCTGGGGAAACTGATTTCCCTTTTATTTCATCTGGCCCCAAATAAGCCAAAAACTAGTAGGGTGCTGGTAGGCCAGCTCCCAGAAGTTGGGAGGGAAGCCGATTTCCATGTTGTAAATACTCCCTCTGTGGCCAATGTCAAGCTACCAATGGTTTTAACAACTGGCTTGCAAAGTTCCCAAATATTTAACAATTGCTTGGTGAGCCAGTATCAGCAGGTTCCAGGACACCACAGGCCACCCTTCTAGCCATAATACATAAGTGCAAGCTGTTCCAATCAGTGTGACTCTCAGGACTTTGGCAACTCTAATCGAACATCAACAATTCCCTGCATGTTGTAAAACCTAAAAGAGCTTTCCAAAATATATTAGATTGAACATATAAAATTGCCAGTATTTGACAAGCTTTGAGCTACAAAAAGGGCAATTTCATATGATGCAACCTAATCGATCAAATACACACGAAAATATAGTGGAAGACAGAAGGAGGAAGGATGGAAGAACGAAAACGTGGAGGAGCAGGTGGTGGATCTCACCAGAAGCAATCTGAAGTATGACCACTTAGAGTTTAAAAAAGACGTTAATCCTTCACTCCACAATGGGTTTAAATATAATTTTGGACAACTAGCTACTTTACTGTCCTGTTTAGTTCAACTGCATACCCTCTGGGAAGTGTCACGTACCATACAGGCTTATCTAACATCTTCATTCTTCCAGCCTTGTTTTCAGGACATTAAACCTCGATTTCCTTTCCATCATGGGCGAGAATTTCAGAAAGATCTTTGGGGAGAGATTTTGGCGAACACCTTTTGACAGGTTTTTGGGGACGAAGGGTTACGCTGTCCAGCGAGCTCGGTTTTCCTGTGGTTTTTTCCTCCCCGTAAATTCTCCCGCAGCACGTGTGGGCGTTAGAGACCTGGGCGGACTCTCTCCACGGCCTCCGGGAGCCTCCAGTCACTCAGCTGTGCGGTGGGGACAGCGACTCCCCTCCCAGGATGGCCGTGAGGATTACATGAGGAAATACACGGACCGGGCACGACCCTCGACCAACAGGAGCCATTATTAAGCAGGAAAATGTAAACACCGTCCGGCCCTCAGCCGGTGAGGAGAGACGGCGCCCAGGGTCGTCTTCATGCCGGTGTCTCGGCAGCGCCGGGCCCAGAAGGCCGCCTCCCCGCACGGAGCCGGCGCCGCCGCGGCCGCTTCCGGAAGCCGCTTCCCCGAGGCCCCCGC
>NW_007726262.1:53086-64039 GCF_000696425.1 Galeopterus variegatus | reverse complement strand
CGGAAGCCGCTTCCCCGAGGCCCCCGCGGTGGGCGTGGCCCGCTCCCGGAATGCCCCGCCCCCCCCCGGCAGGACGTCACGGCGCGAGCGGGGCGGGGCTGGACGTCTGACGCGACTGCGCCGCCCTCCTGCCACCTCCTGCCGGGTGTACCACCACACCTGTGCAACATGCACACGCAGACACCACACCCACTGCACAGATACACTAGCACACACCTCCACGCACGACAGCACACTCTGCGTTCAGCACACAAGTGACACACGTCTCCCTCACACCCAGCAAAGCCCACACACCACTGCGCACCCATCACATCATGTGTGCTGCACACGAAGCATACGTAAAGCACAGCACAAATGCATCTGCAGGCAAATGACACCGAATAAAGAACGTAGTGCATGTATGCAGCACTCGCTCTTCAGGCCAGTGACATGAAAACATTCCATAATATACCAAACAACACACACGCACACACATTAACGCAACCACTTACATATGCACACACTACAAACACCATGCATTTGACCAAGAGACTACAGGAGTCACTCATGGCCGCACACCAAGTTACACTTCACACACATACGCACCACGCATTATGTCCTCCTCACACAGGTGAAATGTACATTCCACACTACATCAAACACAAAATATACATTTACTCCCCTGCTGAAAAACACACATTCATAGTACACAAATGGCATGCATCCATTACCCATACCACACTAAATCCAGCACACCACATAAGCCCTACATATATGCACACATCTTACGAACAACATGCACACATTTTCACACACATAGCAACATAAACCCAACCCAGAAACCCAAATGTACCACCAGATCCATACTACACACCCCTTTGCACAAAAGTGAATAATCACACTCATACCCACACCTCAGCACACATGACACACACACACACACATATATATATATATATATATACACACACCACACCAAACCAAACCACACCCACATCTGACCTACACAACCCTTAAGTACATGTAGAATAACCAACTAACCCTGTGTGCCCAGGACTGGCTTGGTTTTAGCACTGAAAGTGCTGTGCCCCAGGAAAACCTCTCAATCCTGGGCAACCTGGGACAGTAAGTCACCCCACACATTGTTCAAATGAATCATGCCTGGACCCCCAATAAATACCAGTGTTAAAACCTAAGCTGCTCTGGGGGAAGAGAGATGGGGGCTACAGTGGCCCAGAGCTAAGGGAGCCCAGGCATGTCTCCCTGAGTGACAAGTCCCCCATCCCCTTGTCTAGAGGGGGGAATGTGTTTCAGGGAGAAAATGCCTTTAAAAAAATGGGGAGGTGTCAACCCCTTCCAAAAAAAAGGAAAGAGGCAGAGAGGCCTAACCACACCTGACTTTGGGGTTTTACCCTTGGCAAAGCACTTTTACTAAACTTATCTCACTTGATCCTTACAAAAACCTGTAAGGTAGGTAGCATAGGTGCTGTTATGACAATGATGCCAGAGAAGACCAGGTCAGGCAGAGCAGGTCTGGGAGAAGTGCCATCCCCACGCTTCCCCCACCCAGACTCCCCCCCACCCCTCACCGGCTGTCTGCACACCCCTCCTTCCTCCCCCATCCTGGCCGAGACACCGTGGCTGGAATCAAGAAGCCACCTGTCTTAAGCCACCACCTTCAAAAGCCTTTCATTCCGTCCTAATGGGGCAAGGCGCCCAGGCTGCCCCACCCTCAGGTGGATTAGGCCTCCGCCTCCTTATTGGGGTTTAAAGTACTTCAAAAGAGCTCCCTGCACCAAAATAGCTCTTGCAGGTCCTGCCTGGTAGCCTTAAATCAAACTAGAAGAGTCCCCTTTTAGGTTAAGGCATTGTGTCTCAAAGGCCCTTGCTCAAAATGCACCTGTATCCCTGGGAGGGACTCCCACACTGCAGGCTCCAGCACCTTCGCTGGCATTGTCTCCCCTGTCACTCTGTGCATTGCAACAGACATTGCCTAATGCCAGCTTGCTGATGGAATTGTCTCTAGCAAGTCCTGTGGGAATAGGGCATAGGATGGAGAGTTTTGATCGTGGGTGAGAAGGGTACAGAGTGACTTGGAGAGGGGGAAGCAGAATAGTAGAGGTATGGGGGTGATAGTAGAGTTATGGGGGCACACCCTTAGCAGGAGTGGAGGAGACCCTGGGTCTAAGAAGGAAGGCAAAGGGAATGGCATGAGCTTTTCAGAGATGCCAGGAAGTAGAAGAGGGTCGAGTGTATGGGAGGATGCAGGGGTTTGTGCCTGGGGAGGAGGCTGTTTGTGGGAAATATTCTAGTTCATATGCAATCACAGAGTATCCCTCTGTGGAAGTTGTAGAAGAAAATGTAATGACATGTGAAAATATTTGTGATCTATTGATAAGTGAGAAAAAAGGATATTACAAAACAGGACATAGAGTGGGATCCCTATTCAGTAACACTGACTGGAAAGACACCAAAATATTAGCTGTGGTTATCCTTGCTGTATGGATTTGCATTTCTTCTCGGAGCCTTTCTATATTTTCTGCTATTAACTTGGAATATAATTTTTATAAATATCAGGAAAAGAGTTATTTTAGAAGAGGATTCATGAACTATTTATTGAATGCTTATTAAATTCTCCCATGTTGGCACCTCATGTAATGCAAAGAAATGGAAGCCATGGTCACCAATCTCAGACCACACTCACATCTAGCCATGGCACAGGGGTACAGTTCAGTGCAGAAGAACATGAACCCTGGAACCAGAATGGGTTCAAATCCGTCTTCTGCAGCTGTGTGGCTTGACTTTTTTGTGTGTTGGTTGCCTCATCTGTAAAATGGGGATAATAATAGTACCTGTAAGGATTAGTTGAGCTGATACATGTGAACACTTAGAAGAGCAGCTGGTACAGGGTAATCACAACCTAAGTGTCAGCTGTTATTGTCATTAGTGGTTAAGAGCTTTGCCTTTGGAGCCAGCCTGTCTGGGTTCAAATCCTTGCTCTGTCTTTCTCGCTTGGGAAGTAGTTTCATCTCTATCTCTACCTCAGTTTCCTAATCTATAAAGTGGGGATGAAAATAATGGTGCCTCATTCATGAAATGAGCAATGGTGAAAATTAACCAAGTAACTATGGATAAAGTGCTTAGAACAGAGCCTGGTACATAGAAAGGGCTCAGTAAGAGTGAGCTACTTTAATACTATTTATTATTATTATTTATTATTATTACTATTGGGGAAGGTAGGGAATGGTGGTGAGAAACCACAGAGCGCCCTGTGTAGAGTCATCAGGGGTGTCCAGGATTCATGAGATGGCTGATCTGGGCGCTGCAAGATAGCCCCATTTTTTCTCTCTCTTGCCTCTGCTGTGTCCTCCTCCAGCTAAGGTTATTCTGGTCCTTTAAGTTTTAAAAGTGTGGCTTCTGGGTTCCACTTCCCGCCCCACCTCTCATCCTCCACCTGTACCGCTGCCTCCCTGGTTCTTACTCAGCCACACAGATGTGGACTTATGGTGAAACTAAGGAAGAAAGGCTTCCAGGACTCTCATTTGCATGGGAGGCTCCTCAGCAATATTACATTTATAATTGTGTCTTCTTTCTCATAAAGAGGACCTCCATCATTGGTGGGGCATAAACTTCAGTCCCACCAAGCCTGCATCCTCCCTAAGTTTTAGGAATGGAGTTCCCAATTCAGATTTCCAAGGCTCCATCTGCTGAAATCCAGCCCCTTTCTTTAACTGAGCCTGGACACCAGAGACCTATTTGGGTGGTATTTTTGGCCATGTGAGGCTAGACATAGATATAGATATACATATTGAGGTAGAGACAGATAGAGGTGGATATCTATATATAGAGGAAGAGACAGAGATACAGACAGAGATACAGATAAAGATACAGACAGAGATGCAGATATCTTCTTTTTTTTTAAAAGATGACTGTAAGACGGGCCGGCCCGGTGGCGCACTGCTACAGTGCGCCGATTGGGAAGCGCGGCGGCGCTCCCGCCGAGGGTTCGGATCCCACATACAGACCAGCCGCTCACTGGCTGAGCGAGGTGCGGGAGCAGCACCGAGGGTTGCGATCCGTTGCCAGACATGAAAAAGAAAAAAAGATGACTGTAAGGGGATCTTAACCCCTGACTTGGTGTTGTCAGCACCACGCTCACCCAGCGAGCTACCAGGCATCCCTATATGGGATCCGAACCCGTGGCCTTGGTGTTATCAGCACCGCACTCTCCCGAGTGAGCCACAGGTCGGCCCCGAGATGCAGATGTCTATTGGATCTGTTTCTCTGTAGAACTCTTACTAATACACTAGGTCTGAGATAAATTGTTTTCTTGTTTGGAAAAGTCATTCTTAATGTGAATGACTTTTCATGAGATAAGTAGATGGAGACTTATCAGACTCAGCAGGTCTCTCCCCCTACTTCTGAACAGGCTCAGACGAACTTTCAGTCACCAATAAGAATTAGGAATGAAGGTCCAGTTTCTCCTCTGTTACTCCCCCTCCATGTAGTTAGGTACATCTAAAACTATGTGTGTTTGTAATAACAAAAGACTACAGACACACTGCATGTTCGTCCATGTGATGAAGTACTATGCAGAAGTAAAAAGGAAGGTGGGGGCTTTCTATGTACAGATGTGGAATGGCTCTAAGATAAATCAAGTGAAAAAAACCAAGGTGTCCAACACTGTTTTTATTCAAGTGGGTTAAAATAATCCATGTATATTATGACAGGGCCACAATCCCTCATCCCCAATTCCAAAACCTAAAAAAGCTCTGAAAACCAAAAAATTTTTCTTCGGCTTGTGGCAGATTTACTTGGTAGCAAAACCAGAGCTGAAATGATGTAAAGCCACTTGCAGTTTTTATTTATTTCCATTAATATGAATACATTATATCCCAGATCTAGGGTGACCAATCATCCTGGTTTGCTGGGGACTAAGGGGGTTCTGGATATGGAACTTACAGTGCTAAAACTGGGACAGGCCCGGGGGGGACAGGGATGCTTGGTCACCCAAGACAGAACCTACAGGGGTGTTTCAGAATAATGCTGTGTGCACCTTATTACCTGTCTAAAACGGGAAAAGTTCTGGATTCTGCAACCCATCTATCCCCAGGGGTTTCAGCTGAAGGACTGTGGACCGGGATGTCCCTAGACTATCTCTGGAAGGAGACACAAGCAACCAGCCGCAGCCTCCGGAGGGGAGCGAGTGGCTGGAGGGCAGCAGTAGGAGGGAGACTTTTCACGGCTGTCCTTTTGCATCTGACTGTGAGCCCTGTGAATGTATTATCTACTCAATAAATAAACGCAGGAGATTACGGAAAAACAAAACTCTGCACTTTTGACTAAACTACAAATAGAATTTTAAAGATTTTTGAGAAAATAAATTTCTGTGATGCTGTCAAAGCAGTATTTGTCTTTCTGGTTCCGCTGATTCTGGTGTATCCTGTTCTCAGAACCACTTGTCTGTTGAGCCCTGATCTGGGAGTCAAGAGTCTTGGTTTTCGTTTTCTAAGCTAAGAGGGCTGTCTGTGTAGGTCTCTCCTGGAACAGCAGCTTGTACGGACCAAAGCTCTCACTTCAGCAGCATGCTCCGCAACCCGGAGCGATTATTTTCCTGGTTGGTAGTTGTTGTTATTATTTTGAAAACTCAAGAACAATCATGCACAGCAAGCAGGAACAGGCTGGGCCAGCTGAAAATGACCACGTGCCCCTGCCCTATGTCTCAGGCGATATAATTAGCTGGTTTTTTCCAGCAGTGAGTGGGCGGCTCACTCCTCTGGCACCCGGCAAGGCCGCCGGATGATGTAACAAAAGGCAAGCCCGGGCAAGGCCAGCGGGAGCCGTGCTGGCCAGAGATGCTGATGCAACGCAATGTGCCGCCGCCGCCATGGGGAGGGTGTTCCGGGCTGCAGGCCATGGGGGGCGGCTGCCAACAGGCAGAGCTGGCCTCCTGCTCATCAGCCTTGAGCCTCTCCACTCCAGATCCTACCTCCCTCCTCCCTTGCCTCGTCCCTGCTCAGTGACTGAATCTATTCCTAGTTCCCTCACTCTCCCCCAGGAGGAAGGGTCTGCCCAGAGCTTCTAGAGGTGAGATAAGGGGCCCTGTACATGGATAGACTAAATCAGACCCCCCAAGCCTTGAGGATGGAGTATGGGAAGCTTTCAACGACCCAGGGAGATTTTTCAAAACACCTGTACACTTGTGCAGCTGGCTGACCCTCACCCAATTTCAATTCAGTAGATTTACATAGGGCCACAACTTGGAAGACTTTTTAAAACTCATTATCTAATTATTATAAAAATGGTATTAACTATTTAAAAAATACATTATGAAGAATAAGCCTACTCTGCACCCCTAGACAGGCAGTCCGTGGACAGCACAACTCCAGGAGGTGCTGTTTACAAAGACTCTGATGTTGCTAATGGTGTCCTGGAGGTGGGCAACACAGTAGACCTGCTCCTCTCCCCAGAGGCTGCCACTGTCACACTGTCATTATTTCCAGAGAGAGTCTGTGTGTATACAGGACCTGAGCATTTTCCAAAAGAGGGTTCCCTTTCCTCCCATTCCCTATATTGAGAGTCACTGATTACTGAGCTAGAGGGAGGAAGGTCTAATGGAGCAATTCCAGGCATGTGCAAGGTGAGTTAGGATAATTGGGCCTTCCTTGAAGTTTCACCACAGCAAACCCCCATCCCCACCAGGTCCAGTCTGAGTCCACGCACTTCATCGAGAAACTGTCAGGGTCTCTATACCTGCATTTCTGCAATAAAAGGACTTTGCTTTTTAGTAATCCTTCTCCTAGGTCCCCAGGGGATTTTCAGATAGATTTGCTGAGTAAGGGATTTTCCTACATTTCAGTCCAATAACTTCTCAGACTTTGATGTTGACTAGTTAAAAAAAAAAAAAAAAAGCTGTGTACCAGAAGGAGGAAATTAGGTCCTGCTGTGTGACTTTATTTATTTATTTTATTTTTTATTTTTATTGAATCAAAATCGATTATACATATTTTTGGGGTTCAACATTGAGATATGTTGATCAAATCAATATTACTAGCATATATACTGTTACAAATCGTAAATATTCTTTATGCCCCTTGTCCAATCTCTCCCCATCCCGCATTCCCTCCCCTCTCCCCCCTCTAATTGCCCTAGATTTCTTCTCTCCTTCTGAAAGAATAATGGTTGCTCTGTTGATTTGTTGCCTAGATGATCTGTCCAATGCTGAGAGATGTGATCAGGTCCTCCAATATTATCATAGAGCAGATGCTTCCTCTGTCACTCTGAAATGGGCTTTGTGGGGAGAGATGTCCTCTTCTTTTCTTTTTCTCTGCTGGTGACTCTCCTTGTGTTAATGCACTCCAGTGGCTGGCAGACCATCTGCATGTTGGCTGTGGCGTCAAGCTGCTTTTGTGGTAGCCATGGTTATTGTGGCTGTGGTGGACCACCAACATGGAGGTGATGTTTTTGGCATGCTCCTTAGTGCTGGCAGTGTGCCTGGTTGTGAGGAGTGTCCCGTCCCCGGCTTCGTGCCTCAGGTTCCCAGGCAGGCCCCGAGGTGCTGGCGCGGTGTGCCTGGTTGTGGGAGGGGGGTCCAGTCCCCTTCTCCATACCTCGAGTCCTCGGGCAGGCCCCAAGATGCTGGCAGTGTGAGTGGTTGTGGGCAGGTGTCCAGTCCCTGGATCCATGCTTCATGTGCCCTGGTGGGTCCCAAGGCACTGATGGTGTGCCTGGGCCGGAACGAATTTTTTGTCCTTTGCTTACTTCTAAAATGGGGGAACTTCCTGTGGGGACCAGTACCTGAGCTGTGTAGTTGAGCTAAATTGCTGCTTTTTCCCTAGGGAAGGCTTTTTATGCAACTCAGGGTTTAACGGTTGACCTTATAGGTACTTCTGGCTCTCCAGAGACCTGGTGCACCTGGTTTGTTTAGAAACTCTGATCTGGGCCTGAGTGTTTTCAGCAAACTGCAATACCCCCATGCAATTCTGCATTCCCAACCAGTTTCCTCTGAGTGGTCCTGCACTGATTGGGGAGCAGATCAGCTGTTCTTGCTGTGTCCCAGTGTTCTCCTGGTGGGCCTGTCTCCCCCACTGCCTGTGCTGCAAACACTTCCAGTGGTACGGGCCCTGTGCCGGTCCCTTGTGATGACTCACTGGCCTCTGAAAGGCTCCCCTTTTTCAGCTGTTCTGGCTCCTCACCCCTGCATGGGTCCACGGGAACCCTATTAGTGGTTTTGCTGTCCTGGGGGCCACCAAGGCCCTCTTCTCCCCTGCCACCTCCAAGTAACTCCATCTGAAGGGCACAGCTGCGACTTCTGCCGGCTCCTGCTCCATGTGCTCAGCAGCTTGAGCCTTAAAGCAGCCGCGGCCCTTAATGCTCAGAGCAGTTTTTTCTCTCATTGTGGCTTTTCCTGCCTTCATGAACTCTGTAGGTCTCTCTTCCTCTTCCCCTGAGCTCTAGCAGCCCCGGCTTGGCCGATGTTACATTGTTATATTTGTAAATTGGTTGATTTGTGGGAGAGAGTGACGCTGGGGACCGCCTATTCCGCCATCTTGACCTGAACTGCTGTGTGACTTTAGACAGTCACACTGTCTCTTTGTGTCCTGTTTCCTCCTTTGGAAACTGAGGAGGATCATATCTACTGTGTAAATATTTGTAATGGTTACACCATTAGCATCATCAGAGTCCTGATAAGGATCCCTAGGAGGATCATATCATTACTGTGTAAATCACCTGTGTAAACATTTTTTTCAGTCTCTCAGGGGAGCTGTGAGATTGTGGATATGAAAGTACTCATTCTATAGATAAGATATTGAGGCCCAAGGTCATGCAGTAAAAAGGTGGCACTGTTCTTATGGCCGTGGCCAGAGACTCACCATGAAAAGACCCTCTGTTTTTTTGTTTTTTGTTTTTTTTTCTAAAGATGACCAGTAAGGGGATCTTAACCCTTGACTTGGTGTTGTCAGCACCACGCTCTCCCAAGTGAGCTAACCGGCCATCCCTATGTGGGATCCGAACCCGTGGCCTTGGTGTTATCAGCACCACACTCTCCCGAGTGAGCCACGGGCTGACCCCGGAAAATACCCTCTTGAGGGCTGGCCCATGGCTCACTTGGGAGAGCGTGGTGCTGACAGCACCAAGTCAAGGGTTAAGATCCCCTTACCAGTCAAAAAAAAAAAAAAAAAGGAAAAGACCCTCTTGTAGGAGGACAAGGGAGAGGTAGGGGTTCCATTTGCCTTGCTCCCTGCTGGTGTGCAGATGGCTAGCTGGTCATCACAAGTCTGTGCCCATATCCAGGACTACATTCACCAGTACATCTAGGGGGTGTCATATGACAAGTTCTCGCCAATGGAATGCAGGTGGGAGATGATGGCGTCACTTTCTACTCCAGGTGTGCAGAAGAAATGCACATGCCATCTTCATGCTTTCTCCTCCCTCCACCTGAAAGCAGAGATATCGAGGTCCCAGGGGATGATGAAGCCACAGGATGGAAAGGGCTTGATTCCCTAAATTACCACAAGGAGGTCAGCCACCCACCAACCAGACACCTCTACTGGATTCAAATGTGGGTGAGAAATAAACTTCTATTGGGTTGTCACTGAAATGTGAGTTAGTTGCAGAGGCTAGTGTCATCCTACCTAACACATACCCCCACTTTTCTTCCAGTCCTGAGCTGCTAGGATGTGCCCAGCAGGAGGCATCAGCCGTTATTCCTCCCAGTGGGTGCAGGGTTGTTAGAAGTCACTGAGGGTGTGGAGAGGGAGTAACATCTATTCCTTGACCCTGAGCTTGGCTCCAGTGCGGCCTCCAGCATTTGGGGCTACTGGATTGCAGCTGTTGCATTCCACAGTGGCTCTGGTGGCATTATGATCATGGATGACACTCAGAGCCACCCTAGGGAAGCAAAGACAAGGACAAGCAGCTGATGGGAGGGAGAGAAGAGAGGATAGGGCAACAGCCAGAAACCTGGATCTGCCCTGACCCGTGCCTTTGTCACCTCAGCCAAAGCCAGCACCTTGTGGGGCCTCCGTTTTCTTGTCTGTGTATATGTCTTAAACACTGTCCTGGATTGGACAGGGAGGAGGGTGTGGATGGCGAGGAGTGAGGTAATGGATCCGAAATCCTGACATCACTCCGACTCCACACTGCTGTGGAATCCAAACCCAAAGGCCCTTAGCACTTGGATGTCTGCTGAGGCTTTTTCTTGGGAGGGGCTTAAAAACAATTTCTTAGGGGAAAAAAAAAAAATAAAGAATGTGTAATTCCTACTCTTTGGGGATCATCCAGAAGGCGGTTGTGAGTTAAAGGGCCTGGGGGAAGTGGTGTCTTGGGGGCTTTGAAGGCCAGCTCCCAGGACTGAACTCAGAGTCTGTCGGCAGTCTGTTTTGTCACCGAATGTCTATTCTCAGGTGTCACAGTATCTGTAATTCTATCATTAGGGCTTCATTTATTTGGATTCCTTTTTGTTACTCCACAAAAATGCAAGCAATGATAATCCTCAACATGTGTTCAGTGCTTTAGACTTGTTCCAGTAATCCTGAAAGAGATAGACAGACAACGAGGCCCAAACACCTGGTGCAGATGCTTCCTTAATCACGTTTCCCCTGACAGGCAGACTATGGGGCAACACTACTCCTATATGTATAACCAAGAGAAGCTCTTGCACTGTGCCTCAGAGACACGGAGAAGAATGCTTATAACAGCCCTATGTATGATAACAAAAAATTGGAAATAACCCAAATGCCCATTGACAGGAGAAGTGATCATGGGATATATATATATATATATATATATATTTGTCTTTTTCCGTGTCCGGCAATGGATCGCAACCCTCAGTGTCGCCCCCGTACCGGACCGGGACCGGCAACGGGATCGCAACCCTCGGTGTTGCCCCCGCGCCTCGCTCAGCCAGTGAGCGGGAACCGGTCTGTATGTGGGATCCGAACCCTCAGGCGGGAGCGCCGCCGCGCTTCCCAA
>NW_007726262.1:32266-52874 GCF_000696425.1 Galeopterus variegatus | reverse complement strand
ATATATATATATATATATATATATATTTGTCTTTTTTCGTGTCCGGCAATGGATCGCAACCCTCAGTGTCGCCCCCGTACTGGACCGGGACCGGCAACGGGATCGCAACCCTCGGTGTTGCCCCCGCGCCTCGCTCAGCCAGTGAGCGGGAACCGGTCTGTATGTGGGATCCGAACCCTCGGCAGGAGCGCTGCCACACTTCCCAAGCGGCGCACTAGCGCAGTGCGCCACCGGGCCGGCCTTTTTTTTTTTTTTTTTTGATCATGGCATATTTTTTAAAAAACTAAAGATGATTGAACCATGTTTTAATTATGTATTGCTGCCTAATAAACCATGTTAAAACACAGTGGCACCCACAATCATTTCTTTGCTCACAATTCTATAATCTAGGCCTATAAAAGGGCCTGGGGGAAGCGGTGTCTTGGGGGCTTTGAAGGCCAGCTCCCAGGACTGAACTCAGAGTCTGTCGGCAGTCCGTCTTGTCACCAAATGTCTATTCTCAGGTGTCACAGTATCTGTAATTCTATCATTAGGGCTTCATTTATTTGGATTCCTCATCGGGGCTCATTGGGGTTGTCTGTCTTTATGTGGTTTCAAGATGGTCCTCACATGGGTGGCAAGTGATGCTGACTGCTGGCTGCAGATCAGCTGGAACGAGCGGCTGGGGTGGTCTCAGTTATCCTGCACATGACTTCTCCACATGACTTCTCACAGCACGTAGTCTCAGAGTCCCAAGAACACAAATGCAGAAGTTGCTAGACCTTCTTAAAACTTAGGCCTGGAATGGGTACAGGGTTACTTCTGTCCCATTCTATTGGCTAAAAGAGTCACAGGTCATACATATTCAAAGGGAGGTAACTACAAGAGAACATGAATACCTGGAAGTGTACTTCATTGAGTACCACAGACTTCCACAAACCACAACCACCCACAACTACATGGATAAATCTTAGGTTATGTTACCCTGCAGTATCAAATAACCTCCACATTTCAGTGACTTTGCACAGCAGAGAGTTACTTCTTTCTCACATACTTATCTCACACAGATTGGTGGGTCACTCTGCCTCACATAGTCACTCAGGGACCCAGGCTGATGGTGCCTCCACCATACTGTAGTGGCACCATCTGGGACATGAAACCTCACTTTCACCACAGGTGTGGAGGACAGAAAGGCTGGAGAATTTCACCGGACCTCAGCCCTAAAGAGACAAATGCCACTTATGCTCACATTTCATTGGCTAGAACTAGTTACATGACCCTGTCTAAACTGCAAGGGGTGGGGACTGGGAAATGTAGGAGAGCACCAGGAGAAATGGGTGAGAATTACTGTCTTAGCCAGTAACAAAACTATTTAAAACAAAGGAAAGTTAAGCTTAAAATCTAAGATAGTGTTTACTTTGGGGTAGGGGTGGAACACACAGGAAAGTGTCAGTGATTGGTAATGTTCTAGGTTTTTGGTTTGAGCAGTGAGTGTTAATTATGTATTTTTTTAAATGAATGAATGAGTGAATAGATGAATGAATAAATAAAAAGAGAGGTCTCAGAAGCAGTGGCACTGAAGCCCAACCTCAGCGTGCAGACCAAAAATGGCCCTTCCATAAATATTCACTGAACTCCCAGCTGAGGCGGCTAGGCCTTGAAGGTACAAAGATGAATAAAATATGGTCTCACCCCTTCCAGGTTCCCAGCCAGAAGACTCAGTAGGCACATAACCCAAGCAGGCAGCAAGACACAGTGGAAAGGCTTGCTCACCAGAGCTCTTGGGGCCAGAGGGAGCTCTGAGAAGGCCTCACCCCAAGAGGTCATGTAGGTTAGGTCATGAAGGTTCAGTAGGAGTTCAACAGGTGGAGAACAGAGTGGAGGCGGGGTAAGTTGATCAGAACACTCATTCCAGGAAGAGGGAACGCTGTGTGCAAAGGACATGTGCAGAGAGAACCCTTCATTCCTCACGTGGCCTGTGTTCACGGCATTTCCTCGACACCCTCTAGTCCCTAAATGAGCTAATAAAATGTACTCACACTGTGCTGTGCCGCCCAGAACGTCCTGCAGGACCCAGGCACTCCTCCTCAATGGCTGCCGGGAGTGCTGGCTCATGATGCTTACAGCTGAGTCCTTCTTCAGGAATTGGCCTCAGATAAGGGAAAGCTCTTGCCTGAGGTCATGTGCCCCCCTACTGCAGGGGCAGCCACATCTAAATAATTGGTCAAAGCAGGGGTATAGAGGCCTAGGCCCATGCTTCAATTCAGGGAACTCTGCAGGACCATCCCAGCTCCAGAGCTCTTTTTGGTATCAGCTGAGCCCTTTATAGGGCCTCCATCAGAGCCCAATTCCTCTCTGCCCAATACTGTTTCCTTTACACCCAGACAGGTATTGATTGTGAATGCATTCCCCAATAAACCTCCTTTATAAAAATCTCCACTTCAGAGTGTGCTTTCTGTGAAACTTACCTAAGATACCCAGAAAAGTGTAAATGATTACCAAATTCCAAGGGTTGCCTTTCCTGGGGGTGTTTAACAGCAACAATAGTAACTAATAGTCATGGAATGATTTCTATGTGCCAGGCTAAGCATTTTGCCTATATGATCTTATATAATGAAAAACAGAACTTCATGCCAAAGGAATTAATTTCTAATGGTGAAATTTCAGGCTTAGGCAGTGGTCTTGGGAGGCTGGAAGTGTTTGTGTGGCACAAATTCTGTTACACATTTCTCTGCTTTACTGTATGGTCAGTCCTAATCCTCGTGCTGCTGCGTAAAGCTCTCAGCAGGTCAGGGTGGGAGCTGCGAATCTTTCTTCTTCTTTTCTATTTTTTTCTAAAGAAAAGCAAGCAGGACTTCATCTGCTCAGTAATATATCTCTGTTCTGCCTCTTCTCTGGGGTCTCACTTCCTGGGAGCCTCTGTGGAGGTGAATTCCTCTGAAAGCTGACTGCCCTGTTTGGGACTCCCCGGTCCTATTCTGAGAAATGGTGACTTTGTTCCCAGCACTTCCTCTCTTCCTGGGCAGCTCCTTCAGCCACCATTGAGCCCTCCTCAAATCCTCTTTCTTCAGGCTTGGGTTTTCCACCTTTCCTTTCCGTCTTCTCCCCCGCAAACCCCTACCTCACTCCCAGGCTTTGGGATGGGGGCTGGTCTGTACCTTCTCATGCCCCCGGCTGAGTCTTCTCCCATCCCTAAGCTGCCTGCTTTCTGGGAGAGTGTCCAGGCAGCAGGCTGTGGTCCTGATATGTCCTCTGACCCTCAGGAACATGTCCCCACATGTTGAGCCCTGGCATAGAAAAGCCTGGTGGCTGTTTTTTTCCTTGAGGCTGCCTGCTCTGGGGCAAGGAGGGGATGGTTAAGACACAGGAGACCCCCAGAGACCCCGGGGAGACCTTGGCCTGAGTTTCTCTGAATGGAATACGTGATTCGCAGCAGATCACTTGGGATTGGCCTGGGATCTAGTGTGTTGTCCATCTGTGTGCATGTGTGTGTGTGTTAGGAGTCAGATTTTTTGTGTGACCCCTAACAACCTGCTCTCTTGCCCCCTTCAGGGCAGAAGTCCTCCCTCAAAGAACTTGCCTGGCAAGTTCAAATGCATGGTTGCAAACATTTTTTTTTTAAAGTACTGAACAGTACTAGAGACTTAGTAGGTGTTTAATAAGTATTTGTTGAATACTGTTGTGGTGGTGGTGGTGGTAGCGAGCCAGAAGTTTTAAAAAAAATTTACTTCTCAACAACAACACAAAGAATTATTTCATTGTGAAGCTCAGTGCCACAAAACTTTAAATAATTCACTACAAGCCTTCATTAAAAAAAATTTTTTTCCCAAAGTAAACAGACAGACAATGTCAAGTCTATTTAAAATGCCTGAACGCTGGGGGGATTCAAGGCACTAGGAGGATGTGCCTGTCCTTTGCTGGACATTTGAAACCGAGCCTTTGGACAGTATGAACGGTGGGGGAGGAGGTGGAGACAAGAGCTGGGGGTGGGGCCACGGCCTTTCTGGGGGCAATTCCTGAGGTCCAGCTACAATCCTGGCCTGACTCCAGGGCCAAGTCGGGGAGGGGGTCTGGTGCCATGTCCCCCACCCCTACCTGAGCTCCCATCCCCACAGTAGAGGAGAAGGAGGCCTATCCTCCCTGAGGTCAGCTATGTTAGAGGAAGAAAACCGGGCATGTCTGGGCAGAGATTTCCAGACACTGAACAGCCTGAGATGTCAGTAATTGTAGCTGCTTCAAGCCTGAATTCTACTTTTTAGTGGGATTTCTATTCAACACTCCACTCTCTGCAATTTTTAAAAAGCAAAACTGCAAATGTTTCAGGTAAAGGAAGGAGGCAAAGGTAAGGTCCAAGAGAAGTTAGGGGTATGGGGATAGGTGGGAGCAGATGGACACTTTACTCACCTCTCTACTTGTCAGTGAACACTTCCAGAATTGTCCTTTACCAATGTCACCTTAGTAAACCACCTGGAAATGAGAGGATACTGGGCATTTTCCTCATTTTAGAGCCAATGGAATAGAGGGCAGCAAGCAGGGAGCTCTGGGCAGGAGGCAAAAGGACAGTGTTCCCACCATAGCCATTTATTTGCTGTGTGATCTGAGTCAGGTCACTGGCCTGCTCTGAGCCTCAGTTTCCCCAGCAGTATATGTGGGCTGGGTGGGGAATATCCAGGAGATAACTCATCCCCAAATCCTTCTCCCCTTTCTAGCCATTAGATCCGCTGTGATCGCGGTGGTTCTCCTGTTGAGGTGAGAGGGAGGTGGGTGTAGGGGTGGGGAGATTGGTTCAATGTCTGATTTCCCCATTTCCCTGGAGACCACGTTGGCCTTTTCTAAGAAGTGTCCCCAATTCCCTCCTCTGACAAACAACTTTGCGTACTTTCTTTCCGTGGGCCTCAGTTTCCTTACCTGTGAAATAAGGGGATTGAATCCCATTTTGGCCCCACAGATGTTTTGTTGGGTGCTTGGGTGCCCCAGGTGCTTCTGGGAGAGGTGGTCTAGTGAGGGGTCAGTGGGAATAGTGGCGAGATAGTGGGGCTTTCTGGGAATTTCAGAGAGGCGCATTATTTTTATTATTTATGGATTTCTATTTATTAATGTCATCCCTCCTGATTTTTTCAGCTGCATTGGGTCACTCCTTGGCCAGAGTTGGTCAGTGGTGGTCCAGAAAGGGGGCTCATGCTAACACCGCCGTGCCCTCCTGGGGAGTGCCACTTCACTCCCCAACTAAAAAAAAGCCAGACTTGTGGCTCAGTTCGTGGGGAAATGTGTGAAGAGACAAATCCAGGCGAGGGGTGGGGGAGGAGGGCAGTGCCCTCCGCAGCACGCGAGGCTCCCGGCTGCCCGCTGGAGCGCCGCCAGGCGCGGTGGGCCGAGCGGCTGGTCCCGCCTCCGGAGGCGGGCCCGAGCGGGGCGGTTGCTATATCAGGGCAGCGCCGAGCGGCGCCAGCTGAGGTGTGAGCAGCTGCCGGGTCGGTACCTTGAGAGTCAGAGTCGCCGTCGGATTCACTGAGACACCGAGACACTCAGAGCAGGTGAGAGAGTCGCGCAGGCACCGGCCGACCCCCTGTCGGCGGCTCTGAGCTGAGCCGAGAGTGTCCGCGCGTGTGTCCGTGGCTGTCTGTGTGTGCGTGTCCTCGGGTGTGTGTGCTGTGTTCACAGGTGTCTCTGCGGCAGGTGGACCACGCGCGTGGGTCTGTGCGCGCTCGCTTTTGCGCACACGTGTGTCTGTAAGTGCGCGCGTGACGGCGGTCAGGATGTGTCGGAGACCCCGGGCGGAGAGCGGGAGCCAGAGTACGAGGGATCCCCTGTCACGCTCCCCTCCCCTTGAAACTCAGCTGGGGCGAGGGAAGGCGTGGATAGAGCCGCCCCGGAGCTCGCCTCTGGGGGCGGGTGCGCCCGGGTCCCAGGCGCAGCTCGGTCGCGACGTGGGGACAAAGCCCGTGGCCCCGGAGGGTCCCAGAGGGACGGGGGATGCGGAGTGGAGTAAATTCAACTGGATCCGTCGAGGGACTGCTCTCTGATCCAATCTGTACCGCCCCGGCCCAAGCCCCTGAGGACCAGGTCCCCTACGCCGCCTGTCCGCCACCCGGCTAGGCGCTGAGGTCAGCGAAGGCTGTGTCCCCGGCCCTCGGGAACGTGCCAGGACACGTCCCCTAAGGACAAGTGAGGAGGTGACTCACTGTGACAAGGAGACCCCGGGGGACGGAACGAGTGAGGTCAGAACCCCGCCCCGGCTGGAGAACAGAGGCGCCCCAGAACCCCCTTCCCCGCCCCTTTGCGGCCTGTGTCCCCTTTATCCCCATCAACACAGTGACCTATTTGGCTGGCACAGCCTGTTCCCAGGGAAGCCGGGGCACCGGGTGGTTCGGGACCGGTGTCCGGTCCTCGCTCCGCGGCGCGCTGGGCGTGTCCTCTCCAGCCTGTCAGTGGGAGAAGGCAGGGGTTCCACCCACCTCTTTCCCACCGTGGCCGGGAGAGCCCTGGCCCAGCCTGCCCTCACTCCGGGGCGACGGCAGAGCCCGGCACTGCGGAGCGGCTGGCCGCGCAGCCCACGCCTCGGTGGGAGGCGAAGAGCGGTCACATTCTCGCGGGGTGGGGCTTCGGGGGGCGGCGGGTACGACGCTGCTCAGAGCCTCTGTCAGCCGCCTCGGGGGCTCGGGGCGCCCCGACCTAGCCCAGAATTGCCTTTCCGAGGGCGACCGGGCTGAGCGGAGCAGGAGGGCGAGTCGCCCCTCGGGTAGGGGAGGAGCACAGTGCGTACGCCCTGTCCGGAGCCCCTGGGGGACACTTGCGCCCTCCTGGTGCGGAAAAGAATCTTGGGACTGGGTTTGGCAGTTTGGGACGCTCAGGCAGCTTCCTCTCTCCTTCCCTCTCTCCACGTCGCGTTTCTGGGAGGACTTTCGAGCGGTTTTGTTTTCGTTGCTCCCGTCTATTTTTATTTTCCAGGGATCTGACTCATCCTGTGCTTTGGGCGTGGAGATAAGGTGGAGGGGCCAGACCTCTGCGCGCCTGTGTGTGTGTGTTTGTGCGCGCGAGTGTGTGTGTGTATGTGTGCGCGCGCGAGTGTGTGTGTGCGTGTGTCGCAGAGACGGCCCGAGGGCGCGTGGTTTCCCAACTGCGGCTGGAGTTTCGGAAGCCCGGCCGGCTCAGAGTGACGTGTTCGCGGCCCCCGGCCCCTCCCTCCTTTCCCCCTCCCCACCCCAGGGTGACGCGCGGCCGGAGTGGAGGAGAAGTTTTGGCGGGCGGGGAGCGCTTTGCAGGAAACTGACTCATCACGACTCTCTCCCGCTGTCCCAGGCTCTGCCCACGCGCCTCCCGCGCGGCGCGGGATTTCCTGGAGACCAGCGCCCCCTCCCGGCTCCCGCGCGAATAGCCAACCCGCCTTCCCGCGGGGCGCCGCTTGCCCGCCTTCCCTCCCCGCCGCTACTCCTGGGCCCATCCGAGGCAGCCGACCCCCCCTCCCCGCCCCGCCCATTAAAAAGAGTACCCCATTGGTTCAACAGTATTTACTGAACTCTTGTTATTTACTTGGGAATTAAAATGTGGCTGAAGTCTAAGGCACAAAGGCCAACAAAGGAAGCTATTCTCAGTTGCTTGTTTGTAAAACGAGGGTTTGTGTTTCAAGTTTCTTCTGAGCTGGAAATTATGATAATAGGCGTGAGAGCAGATTTTGACGGGAGGAAAGGCCATGATAACCATAAGGGAAGAAGTGGTAGAAGGGGAGAAGGTCCCTGCCTAGATTCTGGTTCCATCTTCAGCTCCTGGAAGCCACGAATATCCAGCTCGTTGATAAAGCCTTTGGTGGGCTCTTCCTCCTTGTGGCTATGGGGCGTTGAGACCCAGAATGTCCATTTCAGACACATCAGTGTGTCCGCCTTGGCTGGCACCCCAAGACTGCCCATCTGGGGAACTGTGCCAAACACTTGCTTAAATCTCCTTCACTTCAGAATAAATTGGTCTGTGGAGGCAGGGGCCCACCAATCTGTATATCAAAAAAGCTCCCCAGGTGACTCTGATGGGCCTCTCTGGTTAACAAACCTCAAAATTAGAGAAGGGATAGGGCTCAACACTAGAGCACAGGAACCAAAACAAATAGGCCTGAGCTTAAATCCTGGTTGTGCCACTTGTGAGCCGTGTGACCTTGGACAAGTTATTTAACTTCTCTCAGTCTTGGTTACTTCTTCTGTAAAAAGGAGCTAATACATATCCACTTTTTAGGAGGATTGATATTTGTCAACTACTTAGTACAGCTCCTGCACATAAAAATATGTAAATAAATCTTAATGCATGACCTGAAGAGGGTGGACAAAGATTATTTGAGAGCTCTGGTCACTGCACTGTGTGGTCCCTTTATGGGGCAGTGGCCTTTGACTTCTTCAGCTGTGTGATTTGGGGGCAAGTCTCATATCTCTTCAAACTCCTGCCCTTTAAAATTGGTCTGAAATCATCAAGTGCCTCTTCTCAACCAGCTGAGATGTGGAGTTGTGTGCTCCACTCATCATGAGAGGTGGGATGGGTGTGGCACAGGTCCAGGGCACACTGCCTCAGGAGTCCACTCAACAGAGCTTTCACTCTCAGAGTCTGCAAGTTGGGACTTGCCCCCAACAAAACCCAGTCCCTGCCAAGGTCATGCAGCCACTCAGCCCTGGAGTCAGGCCAAAGCAAGGCAGGTAGATGCTAGGGTTCCCCCATGGGCAAACTCACCCTTCGTTTTCCCTCCCCAAAGTGGGAGGAGAGGAGCCAGGTAGATCAGCTACCTTTAATTTTCTTTGCCTGCAAAACGGGTTCCTCGGACTCAGGCAACACAGGGCAGAGGCTGCAAGGTGTCTAGACTTCAGATCACCTGATTTGCCTGGCAGGATGTGGCTCAGCCTAGGAGAAATCATCGCCCTGCTCTGCCCCGCCCAGCCCCTCCTCACCCCTAGGCCACCCGCCTGATGACATCCTTGGGAAAGGCCCTCAGCCTACAACACCTGTCAGCTGCTGTCTGAAGGAGGTAGTGGCTGGGGGGAGTGATGTGGAGGAGGCTCAGCTAGAACTGAAGGGAGAGAGAAATACCACTTGTTTTCCAGGCACTTCTGTATACTAGGTGCTGCTCTAAGCACATTACCTAAATTAACTCAGTTAATTCTCACATCTATCTTCTGACACAGTCTCTATTACTGTTCCCATTTTACAGATGAGGAAAATAGAGCCCAGAGAGGCTAAGTCATTCATCCAGGGTCACCCAGCAGAGCCCGGATTCCAACCTAGGCAGTCTAGCTCCAGAGCCCTCGCTCTTAACCACCAAGAGACAGCCTCTGAACTCTGTTCCATCTGCCTTGCCCAGATGGACTCCCTGGCGAGTTGCTTGAGCATGCTTCCACAGCCATGCTCTTTAATCTTTCATAACCCTGTCTATAGATGAGGAAACTGAGGCCCAGAGAAATTAAGTGGCTTTTTAAAGTTTAGGTAGTAAGTGGGAAAGCTAGGATTACAACCCAGGAGTTTTTTTACCTCAAAGTCCAGGGTTTAACCCCCCCCCCCAACTTGGGGGGGGGGGGGGGGGGGGGGGGGGGGGGGGGGGTTATCTAGGAGGCTGGAGAACTGTCAGCCTGATCCTTCATTTGGGAATTGACCTCCTGGCCAGACCTGGGATTAGGAAATTACTGGGCTCTGGTTATTCACATGTATTTGGGGCATTCACACCCATGAGGGATACCTCAGGGGAGAAAACAAATTGATTTTAGCTGATAATACCTAGTAGTAAACAGGACCCTGATCCCTGCTATTGCAATAAACTTGCCTTTGTGGACATAAGCTTGCCCTTCAGCTGCCTGCTCCCCTGTGACCTTGGGGTGCCAGGCTGGCTGAGCTCTACCCCCACCCAGTATCTGTTGGGGGGGGTGGGTGGCTGTGGGAAGGAGGTGGTGGAAAATCATCTGGAAGGATCCCTCTGGTAGGAAGACCTCACTTGAGGTTACACAGCAAAGCCTGGCCAGGTACAAGAGGATCCAGTTTCCCTAGTGACCGGGGCTTTCCTTGTGTCTCAGCCACAGGTGCCATGTCAGAGCCGACCCCGGATGCCCGTCAGATCCCGTGCAGCAGCAGGGTGTGCCGCCGCCTCTTTGGCCCAGTGGACAGCGAGCAGCTGCACCGTGACTGCGACATGCTAATGGCGGGCTGCATACAAGAGGCCCGTGAGCGGTGGAACTTCGACTTTGTCACCGAGACACCACTGGAGGGCAACTTTGCCTGGGAGCGCGTGCGGGGCCTCGGCTTGCCCAAGTTCTACTTCCCTGCAGGGCCCCGAGGGAGCCGGGATGACTTAGGAGGGGGCAAGCGGCCCAGCACCTCGTCTGCCCTGCTGCAGGGGACAGCTCAGGAGGATCATGTAGACCTGTTGCTGTCCTGTACTCTCATGCCTCACTCCCCTGAGCAGGCTGAGGGATCCCCGAGTGGGTCTGGAGCCTCTCAGGGCCGAAAACGGCGGCAGACCAGCATGACAGGTGAGGACAAGTGCAGGGAAGGACACTGCAAGGGTCTAGGACTCTAAGAATCCATAGTCCCTAGGGCTGACTTGTTTGGTGCAGCTTGCTCCATAGGCAGAGGGAGACTGGTCCAGAGAGGGGAAGCAACCTGCGTGAGGTCACACAGCAAGTCTGTCACCGAGACCAACTAGCTAACATTTATTGGGAACTTATTATATGCCAGGCCCTTTGCTAAGCTTCTTAGGTGGATTTCATTTAGTCCTTATGGCGATTCTGTACCATAAGACATTCTTGCCACTGTCTCAGAGCCAGGAAACAGTGTCAGAGAGATAGAGTGATTTGTCTAAAGTCCCACAGCGGATTTACAGTAGAAAGAAGGCTAAGGATAATAATTTTCTGGCCGCTCTATCCAAACTTTACTCCCCTTCCCCATCACATGCACACACTTTCCTTCCGCTTTCCTGCCTATTCTGTTCTCTTTGGCACTTGTTTACTATCAGTAGCTCCTTCCTTATCTTAATATTGTCCATCTCTGCCTCATGAGAAAGGGACTCGGATCTCTCTTGTTCATTGCTGAGACCCCAGCACTTGGAACAGGGTCTGGCACATAGTAGGTGCGTGATAAGGAATGAATGAATGGTGCTGACATTGAGCACTTATTATACTGGGCCCTCGACTACATCCTTTATAGAGAGCATTTCATTTAATCCTGATAGCACCATACCATTGTTATCCTCATTTTACAGGTGAGGAAACTGAGGCTGAGAGGTGAAGGCAAGAATCCCACGGCAAATTTGCAGTCGGGTCAGAACTAGTTACAATAACAACAACAACTAGCATTTATCTGGGCCAGGCATTGTTCAGAGTACTTTTCATGGATTACCTAGTGGGATCCCTAGATCGGCACTGTCCAGTAGAACTCTCTGCGATGATGGAAATGTCCGGTGCAGTGGCCACTAGCCACATATGGCTGTGGAGTACTTGACATGCGGCTGGTGTGGCTGAAGAACTGAGTCTTTCATTTTATTTTATTCTGGTCGATTTAAATAACCACACAGACTGGTGGCTCCTGCGGGCTTAGAGCAGACCCGTGGATTTGGGTGCCCTTATCAGTCACATCTGTGAAGCACAGCGGGGTGCTCTGTCGAAACCCCTGGGAGGTGGAGTGGAGGTTCCCAGAGCTCTTCCCCGCACTTAGCAGTATGTCTCTTTGGCCCTAGGCAGGGGTGTCCTCGTCCCTGCAGTTTGCTTGAGTGGGTAACTCTGCCGGGCCCTCTTCCTCCCCGCCTGGCTGACTTCTGTTCTCTCTCCTCAGATTTCTACCACTCCAAACGCCGGCTGATCTTATGCAAGAGGAAGCCCTAATCTGCCCACCGGAGGTCTCACACTCCTGGAAACAAAGGGGCCCTGAGGACCCCTTCCATATCTTCTGCCTTTAGTCTTTCAGTTTGTGCATCTTAATTATTATTTGTGTTTTAATTTAAACTCCTCATGTACATATCTTGCCTTCCCTGCCCCCCCCCCAGCCTCTGGCATTAGAATTATTTAAAAAAAAATTTAGGCAGTAGAATGATAGGCTCAACAGAGTGCTGGGTATTTTTATTATATGAAATATTATTTAAAGCCTCCTCATCCTGTGTTGTCCGTTTCCTCTCTCCTGGAGGTAAGGGGGGGCTGGCTTCATGCCAGCTATGTCCTCCCCCACTGTCACCCACCAGGTAGTTCTCTGCAGGGGCCTGGCTCCCTCCTCTCACTGTCTCATGGATATTATGAAATTCCTCCCCTTTCCTGGATTCTCAGACCTGAATTCCCTGTCATTTGAGAACTAAACAGCACTTTGACAGGGGCCCAGCTGAGTGGGGGCATCATCAAAAACTTTGGAGTCCTCTCACCTCCTCGAAGGTTGGACAGGGTGACCTTGAAGTGGGCACAGCCTAGAACAAGGCTGGGGGCTTGAAACCCTCTTGTCCTTGGTACCCCTCTAGATCCTATGAAGGCAGGGGGAAGGTGGGGTCCTGTAGCAAATCGCCCCTCCCTGCCTTCATGCTCCCTGTGCCACCCGCTAGGGGGTCTGCCTCAGTGTCTGGTCTTCCACCCTGTTGGCTTCTGTACTTTTCCAGGAGCCCCAGCTGCCCCACTTTGCATCTGGGCTCCCAAGTCCCCTCTGCTGCTCCCCCTCCCCCATGTCCTTCCCTCCAGTACCCTCTCGGCCCTGGGTGGCAGCTCTGGGCACCTGTCCCCCCCAACTCAGTGGACTGGAAGGGGAAGGAACACAAGAAGTAGTCCTTCTAGTTCTAACTCAGGCAGCTCTGGGGGTGGGGGCCTTGGTGGTCAGGCAGGCCTCCTTGAGTAGGGGGTCTCTCTCTGTGTTAGGGGTGTGTGGTGGGGGGAGTGGATCTTTCTAGGAGGGAGACTCCAGCCCCTGGAAGTCATCCACTGACCTGCCTCATCCGCCCCATCCCTCCCCATTTCATTGCACTTTGAGTAGCAGGTGAACAAGGAGTCAGGCCTTGTAAGATGGCGGGAGTAGAGGCTGTGGACAGGGCACACCAAGTGGACTAATATGGGACAGGGAGTTGTCTTTCCTGGCACTGAACATTGAGTCCCTGGAGGTAACAAAGCACTTAGTGGGTCTGACCCCAAACATGGTCCCACTCCTGTAACATCCTGGCCTGGACTGTTTTCTCTCTGCTCCCCATGTGTCCTGGTTCCCCTGTCTCTCCACTCAGACTGTAAACCTCTCAAGGGCAGGGACCATGCCCTGTCCTGTTCTGTGTCCTTCACAGCTCCTCTCACAGTGCTGGGTATACAGAAGGTGCTCAATAAATATTTCTTGGTGACTTTACTTGTAATATTACTGTTGTGGTCATTATACCTTGTCATTTATAACAACAAATAGGTAGGGGTTTTGTTTTCATAATTTAAAAAATACTTTTATAAATTAAGCATTTAAATTTTTAAAAAAATACAGAAAGCTTAGCAAACAGAAAGACCATGCAACAAAAAACAAACAACAGCAAAAAAATCTATATCACACCTCTGCAAAAATTGTCACTGCCAATATTTTGGTTTGTTGTGTAATCTTTTTTAGTAAGGAATATAGTGTAGGTTAAAATGATTACTCATCAGGGAAATGCAAATTAAAACCACAATAAGGTACCACCATACACCTACCAGAGTTATTAAAATTAAAAAGACTGACATAAGACTTAAGCTAATGGCCGTATTAAAAATAAAAAAGACTGACAATGCTGAATGTTGGCAGGGATGTGGAGCAACAGGAACTCATACCCTGCTGGTGGAAGCATGCAATGTTTCAACTACTTTGGAAAACTGTATCTTTTAAAGATGTCTACCCTCATGTCTACCCCACGGCCCAGTAGTTCTATTCCTAGGTACGTTCTCAAGAGAAATGAGTACGTATTTACACCAAAAGACATACAAGAATGTTCCTAGCAGCATTATTCTTAACAGACCCTATTTAGAAATGACTGAAATGTCTATAATAGAAGAATAGACATGTACATTGTGTTGTATTTTTAGAGTGGGATATTATATAACAATAAAAAGGACAAAGTACTGTTACATGCATGTTCTGATTATCTAGTCATAATTAACCACCCCAAGACTTAGTGGCTTAAAACAATAATCATTTATTTGCTCTCAGTTATACAATGTGGGTCAAGAACTACTTTTCAAATGTTGATAATTCTCTGCTGTACAGGGCATGGCTTTGTACCAGAACCCGGGAGTTCTGAGATGAGACTCTCCCAGTGGGGTTTTCCAAAGACTTAACACTGTCCACTTATCCCATGGTTATGTCCAGTACCATAGGATATGCTGGGCCACATGACCCAAGTGCTTGTCCCATATCACGCACCTATCACAGAGGCCTCTCTTGTTCTGGACTCCACTAAGATGTGGCAGCATACAAGTCATCCAACAAATGGGCTGGAGCAGTATTTAGTATAGTGCCTCCAAAATCCAAATTAAAGTGGTAGGAGGTACAAAATATAATAAGTTGTCCTTTACAAAAGAGGAATGTCCCAGCATTTCACAGTTTACTTGGTCACTTAAAAGTTAACTAACGACAAGGGTCTGGATCCCCATACCAGCCAGCCACCCACCCCCTGCTGTAGACTGGACGCCCCCCCAACAAGCTCACTGAAGCTGAATCTCCACTGTGACTGTTGAGGGTGGGACATCTTATTATGGTAATTGAAAGGTGGGGCTTTGAAGAGGCGATTAGATTCTGAGGATCATGTCTAGTGAATGGATTAAAAATGGTGGTCATGGGCATGGTTCTGAGGGCTTTAAAAGGAAAGCATATATTGGGCCGGCCTGGTGGCGCACTGGAGAGTGTGCCGCTTGGGAGTGCGGCGCCGCTCCTGCCGAGGGTTTGGATCCCATGTGGAGACCGGTTCCCGCTCACTGGCTGAGCGCGGTGCGGGCGCAACACCGAGGGTTGCGATCCCATTACCAGTCAGTAAAAAAGACAAAAAGGAAAAAAAAAAAAAAAAGGAAAGCATATAAAGAGAATCTCTCTCTCTCTGCTCCACCATTTTGACAATGTGATACCCTGCCGTCACTGTTGCCAACACCAAGACCCTCACCAGAGAGTTCCCCAGACTTTAGACTTCCCAGCCTTGGAAACTGTAAGCAATAAATTTCACTTTCTTTATAAAATGCTCAGTTCCAAGTATTTTGTTATATGCAACAGAAATGGACTAATACACCTCCCCCTGGCCCCCCACCAAAAAAACTTAACTAACATAAGTCTCTGGATTTTTGTAGGGAATGTGAATGTGAACACTTTTGACCCTCATCCTGATATGGATTGAAAAGAACTCATTTGCAAAAAAAAAAAGAAAAGAAAAGAAAAGAAAAGAACTCATTTGCCATGTCTAAAGGTGGAGCAAAGACAAAATGCCCACCAAACTGAGAGGATATCTTGAGACTGAAAAATGAAACAGTCACTTCCATGCAGTAAGGCAAAGAATTGTAATTAAGAGGGTAATTTACTTACAGAGTAGTAGATCAGGTAGACCGCGGGCCAGGATCTTAGGCAGTTTCTCCGCACCACCACCTTGCTGAGCCCAAGTTTATACAGGCAGTTCACACAAAGCAGTGGAAAAAGCCAAGAAGCAATTACTAAGACACAAGCTAATGTCACTACTTATGACAATGATTATTGTTTTGGGTAGTCTTGTGATGCAGGTAGCCAGATCGGCTGTTGTCACACCAGTACTTAATCATTAAGTCCGTTCTTTATAGTCAGCGAGCTGTTTCTACCTATTGTTCTAACTACCTTACCCCTAATTACTGTATAACTTCTGTGGGCAGGCTTCACACAAAGCACATAGCAAGTGGTGAGAGCTTTCAAGATGGAGTAAGTTACATTCACGGTCTCACATCATATTATTAGCTTCTTACAGTCAGAACTGTGTAGACTATTCTAGTAAAAATACCATATCTGATAGAAATGGCTGTAATCAGGGCTACCATGTGGATAACCATCAATCACGATGCTCCATTTGGTTTTTACAGGAACGATACGGGGTAGATCAAATGGGGATATGATGGGGACCGCTTCTGCATCCTTTAAGTCTTTGAGGGTATCACTAATCTCTGCAGTTCCATCTGGGATGTGGTATTGTTTCTGACTTACTATCTTGACCACTAGGATAATTGGGAGACTTCTATTTGATCCTTCTTACCATAATGGCTCTTATTCCGTAGATTAGGGAACCAATGTGAGAATTCTGCCAACCGCTAAGTATATCTATTCCAATTTGTACTCAGGGGCTAGGAAATAACCACAGAGTGGGTCCAGAGACTCACTGGAGCCATTCAGAGATGAACTTGACCAGGACTCCATTTATCACCTGGCCTCGTATGTCCCTCACTCTCAGAGGAGGCTCTAATGGTATTTGGGGTCACCTGTACCAGCATAAGCTCAGACCCTGTATCCGACAGCTCTCAGAAGACTGGTTATTCCCTTTTCCACACTGTACAGCTATTCTGGAAATAGCCAAAGGGCACTTTGGGGAAGAATTGAAGAAATATTTATTTTATGTACTTAAAGTAGCATTTTGGGTCTTTCTCTTTAATCAGTGGGTCCTGGGTCTGACAACGGCTCAAATCAGGAAACGAGGTGAGAGACTGCAATTTTCCGTCAGGCAGCTGACATCAGTCTCTGCTCACCCATCCTTGATCTCTTATGGTTAAGTCAAGCAATACCCTCTTTAGAAGCTCATCTCTTGCGCCTGAGGACACGGCTGCCACAGAGCCCTGCAGTTCAAGAACCCCTGGTTACTATGCAGGCCTTGCGCCCATTGTGGTAATTGTGTCTGCCTTGCTTCTGATGATTAAGGCCCTATGTGACCTCTGATCTTCCAGAATCTTAGTGTCTCCACTGACAGTGTCCCTGGCATTCCATGGCAGCATCTCCTCAGTCAACCTGGCCTACAGAGGACAGCCAGCACTGAGCTCCTCTCTAGTGCATTCTTTGTTACTTTGAGAATGTAGGGTCTTTTGAGCCCTCCTCTCTGAGCCTTCTAACCCCTCCTTAGTATTCTTCCAAGGCAGTTTCAGCATTGCCACTTCATTGTAAGCCATCATTGTGTCTAAGCTTTAAGGACCAATTAAAGCATCAGTGTGTTAAGACCAGCTCCAGGTGGTCTTGCCAGGATGTTAAATTCTTTTTTTTTTTTTTTAAAGATGACCGGTAAGGGGATCCTAACCCTTCACCTGGTGTTGTCAGCACCACGCTCACCCAGTGAGCCAACCGGCCATCCCTATATGGGATCCGAACCCGTGGCCTTGGTGTTATCACCCCCGCACTCTCCTGAGGGAGCCAGGGGCCGGCCCAGGATGTTAAATTCTTTTTTTTTTTTTTTAAAAATGACCGGAAAGGGGATCCTAACCCTTCACCTGGGGTTGTCAGCACCACCCCCACCCAGTGAGCCAACCGGCCATCCCTATATGGGATCCGAACCCGTGGCCTTGGTGTTATCAGCACCGCACTCTCCTGAGTGAGCCACGGGCCGGCCCAGGATGTTAAATTCTGAGTCCAGCAAGAGAGCATCTACAAAAACTCTCTTTATCTAGCTTTGTATTCCTTGTCTACCCCAGCCCCAGCCCCTCACTCTCAAGATCTCCTCCTGTATGAGTTTCCATGTTTCTACTAATACATATCAACCAGACTTGCAGCTTTTGTGATGAATAAGCTATTTCCTCCAGTAACAGGGACTATACTTTCCTGCTTGGGCAATGCTAAAACCTGACCCTAATTACTGGTCTAGAGAAGGGGTAGGCAAACCACAGCTCCGTGGACCAGCTGTCTGTTTCTGTATAGGAAGTTGTACTGGAACGCAGACACACCTATTTGTTTACCTACTGTCTATGGTCGGTTTTGCACTGTTGTTTTAAGTAGTGCAAGAGTAGAATCGAGTAGTTGCAACAGACCACACAGGCTGCAAGTCTGAAATATCTACTACCTTATCCTTTAAGAAAATGTTTGCTGACCCTGGTCTAGAGGCAGTGAGGGAAGGAGGGGTGGATCTTGAGCAAGATAAGAATCACCCTGTGAGTCATCATCCACCTCAGGTGAGTCCTTTGTGTGGTCTTCAGGTGAAGGGAGACGGTTCTCTAGCAAGGCCGGAGGCACTTCTTCAGGCTTAGAGGGTTCAGGGGAAGCTGGGGATACGAGGATCCCACGTGCATCCATACAGGTATCTCCATCAAGGTCTCACTGCCCCACTTTCCCTACCAGGGTCCTGTCCCTAGGATAGGAAGGCTGCTGGGGCTGTGCAATTAGTCTCTCCTGAAGCTCCACCACTTTTACAATCAGATCCTGGGCCCGATTTTCAGCATGGCCTACCCTTGGGCTACAAGAGATGAGGGTCATTTAGAATGCTGTTTCGGAGTTCTGTCTCCCACAACATGCCCTTAGGTGAGCCTGTCATTCTCCTTCTTCAAGGCATCTAGGGCAGAGAACAAAAGCCACCAGACTCCACAATCCTTACAATTTCCATTGCTCCGTACCTTTCAAGTGTTAGACCTATTGCATAAGTCAGTGTAGTCCCTGGAATTCCACCTGTACCTCATCCCAATGCACCACACCCAGCTGAGTCTTAGACATGAGGATGCAGCTGCCTGCCAGGGGTTATCACCACCTCACCACCAGCATTTGGGTCCTCATTTGCAGCTCACTGTTGGCAGATCCATTTCCAGAATCCCGTCCTGCTTTCTGCCATTTCTGGTACCAACTATCTTAGTGTTTTGTTGTTGCTGTTGTTGTTTTAATCCCCCAAAAGCAACCTGAGACAAAGACTTGTGTGCAAGTGGTTTACTTGGGAGGCAGTCTGTTGGGAAAAATAGGAAAACGCCAGGGCCCCTCGGATGTTCAGAGCCTTGCCGAGCATTTGCTGTAAATGTCCTCAGGTGTTCCTTGTTACTACTTAATGTACGTTGTGTATGGCACCCAGGTGTCCAGCGTTATGGACTTAAGTATGAAAGACTAATAGCTCTGATCCATAGGGCTTCTCACAACTCTCAGAGAAGCCACTAGGACAGTTGCTCCAAGATCTGAATAAAACCCATTCATTTTCTACACCTATGGCTCCTAGAACCTTTTTTTTCTATTACTTAGCTTATAGACCTGTGTGTGGAGGGTTTGTAACCCAATCTGTGCAACAAACTCAAGGGATCTGTAAGCCCTAGCTTTATAATTGGCATAGTCGGCAGGGTATTTGAGCAGGTACAGGAGCCAACCCAAAGCCCCTTGGAGAGGGAGAAAATGTAGCTACTCCTGAATATGTTGTACCCTCTGGCCACTCTCCTGTTGACCAGGATCTGGTTGCTGCTTGCTATACTACAAGTCAGCATAGACCAGGCACTCCATGAAGCAGTGTGGCCTCGGAGAGCCCCGTGGGAGGGGGAGGAAATGTGGCTACTCCTGAATATGTTGTGTCCTCTGGCCACTTTTCTGCTGACCGGAGCCTGGCTACTGCTCCCTATGATACAAACGGATCGAGATTTAAAGAAGAAAGCAGAGCTGTTGGAAGCACGGATAATCTGGAGGACAACATGCTGCAACTGGGCACCCCTGCCTCTCACACCTGGAAGAATGACAAACCCAGTGGTGAGTTGGAGGAGACTTTGCATCCCCAGGCACGACCTGTTGTGCACCAGAAACTGAAACACGAGTAGCCTATAAGACAAGGTGGACAACCAGCGGGTGACCCACAGGTAACTGAATTCACTACCTATGTCCCATGTACCCAGGTTGAATTACTTGATTTAGGGAGACAGTTCCAGCAGAAACAGGGGGAACCCCTAGCTGCTTGGCTGTTGTGGTTATGGGACCTCAGGGTGGATAGTGTGATATGCTCTGGTGAGGAGATGAAAAAATTGGCCTCCATTACCATGCACCCATCCCTGAGGCAGCAGCTGCAGAATAGCCACAGATATGCACAAGGGCCAGGTAATCACTCCTTAATGGAACGGGTGAGTGCAGCTGCCCAAACCATGTGGGCAAATGCTGGGAAACTGCCGAGGACTGTGAGTAAATGGCAAACATATACTGACTTGGTTCAAAAGTTCAGGAGCTGGGGATGAGGCAGTCCATGTTTAATGTGAACACCCGTGGCCCGGACGATGAAAATTCTACAGGCAGCATGAGAGACATAGTGCTGCAAAATGCCCCGTCAACATCCTTTGGGTCACTGATGGCCATACTGGCCCCATATATTGGTCACCCTATATATGAAGTAACGACCATGATAGCCAGGCTAGGTGAAGTAGAGGAGAAAAGACAAGCAAAAGAGGTCTGGAAGGTGGCTAAGACCCAACCTCTAAGATATGATCAGGATCTTATCCTGAGGGGACCAAGCAAGACTAGCCATAAGCAGATGTGGCTTGACTTGCTTGCAGCAGGAGTTGATAGCAAGAAAATTGACTGGCAGCCAAATGCGGTCGTTTGCCTTGTGGCAGCAATTACGCCCTGAACAGCATTTCACTAAACGTCCAGAAACAGGTAGCAAAGTGTGCTCGGTGTACTTAAAGGATTTTTTGATTGCTTCTGAGGAGGTGGATGAAATGTTCCAGTTTGATTAGGGAGCAGGCAAAGGTGCTTGTCTTTTGAGGGCAGGCGA
>NW_007726262.1:19835-31211 GCF_000696425.1 Galeopterus variegatus | reverse complement strand
GCTGTGCTTTTGGTTCATGACTTGATGGATCAGCTGATGACTCAGCTGGGAACTTATCATTATGTATTGGACCTTGTAAATGCTTTCTTCTCAATTCCAATCTTGGCCGATAGCCAAGATGAGTTTGCCTTCACCTGGGAAGGGAGGCAGTGGACCTTTCAAGTACTGCCCCAAGGTTATCTGTATAGCCCAACCATCTGTCATGGTTTGGTGGCTGGGGACCTAGCCAAGTGGACAAAGCCCAGCATGGTTACAATGTTTCATTACATTGATGATGTTGTTAACCTCTGATTCTCTTATAGATTTAACCCAGGCAGCTCCAGCGCTGCTAAGCCATTTGGAACAATGTGGGTGGGCTGTGAACACAGTCAAGGTGCAGGACCTGGGCTGTCAGTCAAATTCTTAGGAGTGGTCTGGTCGGGTAAGACGAGAGTCATCCCAGATGCTATTGTAGACAAGATACAGGCATACCCTCAACCCACAACTGTAGCTCAGCTACAGACATATTTGGGACTTCTGGGGTACTGGAGAGCTTTTGTACCACATATGGCTCAAATGGCGCACCTGCTGTACGCACTAACAAAGAAAAGAGATTGGACTGAGGAAGTAGAACAGGCTTACTGGTCTACAAAAAGGGCAATACAGCAAGTACAGGCTTTACAAGTGGCTGATCCCATTAAACCTTTTGAATTAGATGTAAATATCACCCAAGAGGGGTTAGGATGGGGTTTGTGGCAGAGACAAGACCGATTCTGAACACGTGTAGGATTCTGGTCTCAGCTCTGGAAGGGTGCTGAAGTACACTATTCTCTAATAGAAAAACAGCTAGCAGCTGTATACTCGGCTTGATGGCCACTGAAGCTATCACAGGACCTGCCAAAGTCCTAGTAAGGACAACATATCCGTACTAGGTTGGCTGCACACATGGGCAACCAACCCTAAAACAGGTGTAGCTCAGACTCCCACTCTGTCTAAATGGGGAGCATGTATAGAGCAAAGAAGCACTGTGTCAATGAGTCCTCTGTCCAAAGAGTTGCAAGCTGTGCTAGGCCCAGTAGAGGTTGTGGAGGAAACTTTGACACAAAACTTACTCATGGAGGTGGAGGCTACACCTTTCCATGAGGGACAGGGACCTATCACAGAACAAGCTTGGTATACAGATGGCTCTGGCATGGGACCCTCAGCATCATGGACAGCTGTTGCTGTCCAGCCCTTAACAGATACCATGTGGTATGAAAATGGCACAGGGAAAAGCAGTCAATGGGCAGAATTGAGAGCTGTTTGGATGGTAATAAAAAGTGAGCCTGGGCCATTAACCATCTGTACTGACAGCTGGGCTGTGTACAAAGGTTTAACACTTTGGATGTCTACTTGGAAATATCAACGGTGGATGGTAGGCCACCAACCCCTGTGGGGACAAGCCATGTGGCAAGAGTTATGAGAATTCGGGCATGAGAAAGAAGTAACCCTTTTTCATGTCACAGGACATTTCCTCCTAGTCAGTCCAGGAAATGATGAAGCTGATGCCTCGGCTAAGGTAAGATGGCTGGAGAGAGCCCCAGCTACTGATGTAGCCCAATGGTTACATCGACAAATGCAGCATGCTGGCAGCAAAACCATGTGGATGGGTGGCTCGAAGATGGGCCCTGCCTATAAAATGGGAAGATGTAGTAAATGCCTGTCATGCTTGTCCAGTATGTGCTCAAGAGAGTCCACACCCCTGGTGGGTACCCCATATAGATGGGCAAATAACTCGAGGAAGGGTGCCCCTGATTCGATGGCAAGTGGACTTTGTCGGACCACTGCTAAGGTCAGAGAATTTCAGATACATCTTCACTGCTGTTGGTACAGCTACTGGTCTTCTGTCTGTATGGTCTTGTAAGGCCCCAGACCAGGTAAACACTGTGAAGGCATTGAATAGCCTTACGGCCATGTATGGCCAGCCTGTAGTCATAGAGAGTGATAATGGAACCCACTTTATGGGACATGAGGTTCAGAAGTGGGCTTCCCAGTTGTCTATTCAGTGGAAGTGACATATGCCATATCATCCCCAGGCAGCAGGGATGATTGAGCGATACAATTGTCTTTTAAAAAAGGGGCTAAGGCTATCTGCCCAACCCCCATTCCTGAAGGGATGGACATGGCGGTTATGGCCGATAGTCAGGATTCTAAATGAGAGACCCTGGTGCACTCGGGAGAGTGCGGCTCTGAGAGCGCAGTAGCGCTCCCGCCGCGGGTTCGGATCCTATATAGGGATGACTGGTGCGCTCACAGTGCTCACTGGCTGAGCGCGGTGCGGCTGGTCTCAAAAAAGGACAAGTAAATAAATAAATAAATGAGAGACCCTGCAAGGGTGGGCCCTCTACAGTGGAAGCTCTGTTGAATAGGGCTGCAGCACTTGTACAATTGCAAGTCGCTTCTAGAGATGAGCTTTTGAAGCCAGGATGTGGCAAGAATGGAAATACTCTCTTACCAGCCCCAACCTGTTTACAACGGGGACAGACAGTACAATGGGAATGGCCTTGGAGAACAGAAGCCCCCCATATACGCTGGGTAGGCCTAATAGGGCCTTGGGAGAAAGGACTAGAAGACTTGCAAATTTCACCTTGGGTGACAAGTACTTGGCCTCCTCGAGTAAAGGTAACACGGTCTGGAACAGATAAGCGCTCTATTCCAAAGGGCACATTTGTATTATCATTATGGCCAATTATGAGTTCCCCTGTACTGTTACACATAGAACCTACAGATCTAACAGTACTAGCAGATAATGTATGGTGTCACAAGCCAGGTAAGATACCGATTCCTGCAACCATCCTTTCCCAGGATGGCAAACTAGCATGTGTCTTACCAGAGGGGCAAGAACTCCTGCTATTGGTACCAATAACCCTTCTGTCTTTTCACCCATAGTGCTCTGGCTGCGGGCACCAGAGTCAACTGGATACAGACATATGTGTGTGTGACCGATGTGTTGGCTTATTGAATATACACTGAACTTCATACCAATGATGACTACTAATCGGACATGTGCGGTAATAGTTGAAAGAACAAAACTACAGGACAAGCCTTCAGGACAAGCCTTAAGGCATATTGGACACACGATAGGTTGTATGAATGTAAGGGTCACTTATCCTTGCTAAGGGAACATCGTGGAAGATTCTGAACGCGTAAATTGTATGGTGAGGTACCCTGAAGGGGTGGATTGTTGGGAAAAGTAGGAAAATGTCAGGGCCCCTCGGATGTTCAGAATCTTGCTGAGCATTTGCTGTAAATATCCTCAGGTGTTCCTTGTTACTACTTAATGAAAATTGTGTATGGACACAATTTTCTCAGAACTCTCAGAGAAGCCACTAGGACAGTTGCTCCTAGATTTTTCTATACCCACGGCTCCCAGAACCTTTTTTTCCCTATTACCTAGCTCACAGACCTGCGTGTGGAGGGCTTGTAACCCAATCTGCAGCAGACTTGAGGGGTTTGTAAGCCCTAGCCTTACACAGTCCCTGGAAGCACAAGCAGGAGAGTGGAGGACGTGAGAAAGGAAAGGAAAAAGCAAGTAAAGGTGTTGGTGAGCAAGTTCTACTCTGCGCAGCTGGAGCTTAAACCTGCCAGGGAGCCTCTGAGTAAAGCATGTGGAACATGCCCTAGAATCGTCTCTCTGGGGTACTCACCTACTGACATGACTGACTGTTGCTGATTTAGAGATGCCTCCAGGGCCAATTCCAGGTTGTTCCTTGCGGGGTGGGATAAATTCCTGTGGTGCTGAAGAAAACCAGAAGGATGCAGACATGTCAGGTGGAAAGTTATTAGCCTGCTGAGGACTATCTAACAAAGCTTCAGGTGAACACAGATATGGGCCAGATATTGCCTGAGGTCACACCCTTAGGAAATGGTGAGGAGCCAGGATATCCCCGCTGGTGACTCCAGGTCATGCTGCCTGCTCAGTAAACCAGAAAAGAAAATGCCTTGCCCAGGGCCACTACCACCGTGACAATTCTAAGAGGAAGCTCGAGGGGACCCATCTCTTTCTGTGCCTCTCCTCAGTCTTCGATGTAACTTAGGTTTTCTCTACCTTATGTAAAGCGCTACACAAATGCAGCTTCTAAACCAGCTCCATGGCCCTGGTTTCCTGTGGGATTGCCTGCCCACCTAAGCTCCTTCTGGAGATATTTTGGAGCCAGTAGCTGGAGGCAGGGAGACCCAGGTCTCCTAGCTTGAGCCCCAGCTCTTGGCACTACACCCCAGAACACAGTGTTTTGCTTCAGGCTTTACCAAATTGTGAAATAAATTCAAGCATCTGCAGGGAGCTGGAAATCAGTATGAAAACTTTCTTAATCTTAAAATGGTTTTACTGCCTTTGATCCTAGTTCATTAATTCCGTTTTTGAAAAACTTAGTTTCTGAGCTCAGTGTAGGTCCAGCAACACCATGTTTTATTTTATTTATTTTTTTAAAAAGATGACCGGTAAGGGGGTCTTAACCCTTGACTTGGTGTTGTCAGCACCACGCTCACCCAGTGAGCAAACCGGCCATCCCTATATGGGATCCGAACCCAGGGCCTTGGTGTTATCAGCACCGCTCTCTACCGAGTGAGCCACGGGCCGGTCCCTAACACTGTATTTTAAAATCAACTCCACTCTTTCCAAAAGCGCCTGGATCTAACTTTTGTGGCACACTTGGTCTGTGCTGGCAGGTTTCTCCCCTGCGGCTGGTGCTGAAAGCAAGGCCAGGCTCAGCTCTCACTACCCATGGGCCCCCGTGGCACTCAGGCTCCTTCAGAGAGGGCTGTGACCACGGGATTACTGCTCCATCCTGCCCAGAGCCGCCTCTGCCTTGCTTCCTCCCGAGAGGGCCCCTTTTCCTTCCAGCCCCTTTCCTCAGCCCCCTTTCCCAGAGGAGGTGGCCACAGGGAAGGCCTCTGGGAAGAGAACAGGATTCAGGCCACACCAGAAAGTCAAGGCTTCTCAGCCTCATCGCCACTTCCACCACACCCCTGGATCCGCACTCATTACACACACTTGCCATTGGCCTTCCCCTCTCCAATTTGCTCACACAGTTCCCTGGGCCCAGGATGCCAACATTCCCCTTCCTGTCAGTAAACCCAATCTACCCTTCAAAGAAAGCCCACTTCAGGGCTTAAAAATTTACCTCTGTCATCCACTAGTCATTCTATCACCTCCATGAGCTGGGAGCTCCAATTCCCAAGGACCAGGTTGCAATCACCTCCGTATGGTTGGGGTCTACCAAGTGGCTGAGCTGCAGTAGACACTCTACACATGTTTACTGACAAAAGGCTCAGCTGCCAGTATGAACCTGCTGCCATTTTGGGAACTTGTTAAATGCATGTTGGTACTATGCAGCTGTCAAAAGAATGACATGGATTAGTATGGAAAAACCCAAGATATCAAAATAGGTGAAGGAAGCAAGGTGCACTACTGTAAATGCAGTAAGCTACTATTTGTGTAAGTAAAAACCATTTGTACTTTTACTAGCCAAGGTTGCCTCGAGAGAGGGGAACTCGGGGACTGGGAGGGAAGGAAGGATTTTGAATTTGTGCCATGTGTATGTGAACTTACTTTACAAGTTACATGATTTGTAAGAGAGCACCAACTCTTTGAAGGAGGTTGAGGGAACCTCAGGAGTTAGGTGCTGAGGACCACGGGGAGGAACAAGGGAGCATTGCCCCTGAGTGGAGGGGAAGCCTGGGCCATGGGTGGTGGCTCTTGCCAGAGGATCCTGACCCTCTACCCCCTGGCAACTGAGGGTACAGAAGCCTCCCAGAATCCTCAGCGCTGTGGGCATCTGCCACCCAGGTGATGTCCCAGCCTCTGGCCTTGCCGCTCCTCATGCCACCCATTGGCCTTCCACACCTTTGCCAGGTTTGTGCCTTCACCAGAAATGCCCTGGCTCCATTTTCATGTGCTCTAGTTCTACTCAGCTTTCAAGGCCCAACACAATTTCTTCTGTGCCTGGTGTTCCCCTGACCCCTGTCAGAGGCCTCCCTTATGCCACCTTGCTCCTGCAGCCTCTCCTCTATAAGGGCAGGACCATGCACCTGCCTGCTGGGATGCTGACATGCCTGAGTGTGTGTGTGTGTACACGTGTGTGCATGCATGTGTATGTGTGTACATGTGTGTGTGCTCATGTGTGTACTCATGTGTGCACATTCGGGGATTGACTGAAGGCTGTCCCTGTTGCCTATGAGTGGTCACACCTGGTCATGAAGGGGGCACAGACTGTTTTTAGGGTGTGCTGTAAGGCTGTGAGGGATGCTGTGACTGACCTGAGTGTGGGGGAACATACATTCTGACTGATGGTGACAAGTGCTGGCTGTAGGGTACCTGCTGCCTTTGTGCCCCAGGCCACCTGACAGACGGGGGGAGTGGGTGCTGAGTAGACCTCCTAGGAGAGAAGGCTTTACTGGCTGAGAGGGCAGAAGCAGAGGCCCATGGCAGGGTGGGGCTGGGTGAGGTGTCCAGAAGGTGCTGCCTTCTTCTAAAATGCAAGGGGACTGCTGGAAGTGGGCTGTGGAGGTACAGCTTGCTAGCAACTCCCCAAAAGCAATGTCCAGACAGCCCCATGCCTGGGGATGTGGCTGCAGGGAATTTATCTCAGGATTCTAACTTTCTTCACTGTGGGAGCCTGACAGACTCAGCAACGTGGTGCCCACATCTTAGTGACTCTTTCCCCAGAGCTTCATTTCTAGAGGCTTCCGTGCTGAGACTCTTATCTTGCTGCCTTGTGCATGCTATCTCCATCACCAGAAGCTCACGTGATATAGCTCTGAGTTTCCAAATCCCGTGCCCAGGTCTCACCACATGAGCAAAGCCTGCCCACGTCTGCCCTGCTCTGAAGCCATTGTCCCACCTAGGGCTGCTCCACCAAGCGTCTGTGCTCCACAGAGGGGTCTTTTGCCCATGGAAGAGCTACTCCTCCAGAAGGTGGCCCTGGGGAAGTCCATCCCGTGGCAAACGAGGGAGAGAATCTGGTGCTGGTTCTACTGACAAAATGACTTAGCAGGTCGCTCTGCCTCTCGGAGCCTCCCTCAGTTTCCTCATCTGTCAAGTGGGAATCAATCGTATCTGTACGGAACTCGGTTTTTATGTGGCTCAAATAGAATTTCGCCCTCACCCATGTCATTGCCACACTGCCACCTCCACCCAGCAGTCGTCGTATGCCGGGTGTGGTTGTCGGTGCTTTACATGGATTATATGTGCAACAAATATTTGCTGAGCTCCAGCTGTATGTCAAACACTGTTCTAGGCATTTGGAATAGACCAGTGAACAAAAGGGTAAACTCCCTACTCACATGAGGTTTTTATTTCAGTAAATAAGAGATGAAAATTTTACAAAACAAATGGGAAAAGGCCATTCTGAGAAGGTGACAAATGCTAAGAAAAAGTAAAGCTGGAAAGGGTGGTGGGCCATGCTGGGGAAAAGAAATAGTGTTTCAACTTTAATTATCTTGTCTAATCCTCACAGCAGCCCTGTGTGGTAGATATTAGTCCTGTGTTCCCAGTGAGGAAACTGAGGCATGGAGATGTTGAGTGACTTGCCCAAGGTTGCACAGCTAATGAGTGGCAGAGCTGGGGGAGGCAGAGGTCTGTCTGACTTCAGAGCTCAGGGACTGGAAGTCACCCCCTTGCCTGGGCCTCCTTTTCCACATCTGCAGGTCAAGAGAGAGGAACTGACCCTCTTCTCGTACTGATTCTCAGTGATTCTTTGATTATAACCCACAAGGCAGGAGCTTCCAGGCCAACCCCCATTAGCCATTAGAGGGTCACAGGGTCACAGAGGGAGGGGACGCTCGTCTCAGGGGGACAGTGAATGGAGATGGATGGTGGCTTTTTGGGTTTGGACTGATGTGACCCCAGGGGAGGTGCCTGTCTTGTCATTGTTTCCATGGGGCAACATGGGGGCTGGGGGTGGCAGACACTGGGTGAAGGGCACTTAGATTAGTGTAGGGACTTCCGTATTCTGACCCGCAAAATCTCATTTTTGTATTTTTTTTCCTCTCTGCTTTTTATTAAGAAAACTTCCAGATCTACAGAGGAGTTAAGCAAATGGTACAATGAATGCTGTCGTGCTGATGGCTAACGTTTGGCCCCATTTGCACTCTTTCCATGCACACGCACACTCGCGTGTTTGCATATTTATTTGGAATCATTTGAAAGTAAACTGCAGACACCATGCACTTCATCCTAGCTACTTTATCACTTATCTTTTAAAAATGAGGAGATTCTCCTGCATAACTACAACATCTTTATCACACCTAAGAAATTTCACTTTGCTCAATATCATCTAATATATAATCCATGTTCGGATTGCCTCAGTTGTCCCCAAATGTCCCTTATTCATACTTCTTTTTCTTTTTCCTTTTTGGGAAAAGGAACCCAATTAAAGATCCCATTAAGGTGTCATTTCTCTTTAGTCTCTTAAGCATAGAACTGTCCCCTGCCTTATTTTTTCTTTACAGTATCGACATTTTTTTAAGAGTCTACTCAGTTATCTAGCAGAATGTCCCACATTCTTGGGGACAGTGTGTATCAGCAGAGGAAGTAGTAAGTTACTAAGGGCCCAATACATAGAACAAGGCTGGGCACCACAAGGGGACCCAGGGTTAAGTATGCTCTCCCTCCCTGGGGCTCACAGCTAAGCTCTGTCACTCCCCAGGAAGCCCTCCCTGAGAAACCCTGACCAGTGAATTGCTCCTTTTTCAGAGCTCTCACAGCACTTGACATGCAGGTCTGTTGTCCCTTCCCCGCTGCCCGGTAGTTATTTTTGTGTCTTCTCCTGCACGAGGCTTTGAGCATCTCCAGTGGCAAACAGGAGTTAGTCACACCTATAACCTACAGGAGCAGGGGTCTGCTTGAGTGTGCAGGTCATGTCCTGTACAAGGCTGCCTGGCCAAGGGGGCGAGTGGGGACTGGAATCCAGTTCACATTCATGTTGCCAAACTATAAGTGCTGGCACTGGGCTGTGTGTGCCAGGAGGAAGGGGCACCTTTTCCTAATTTGCCTAAAGGAAACATAGTGACTGTGGCAGGCCTGCTTAGCATTGTGCTGGTATTCAGTTGGCATTCTTCAAATGCTCGTTGCCTAAGTGCATGATAGATCTTGGGAAGGGTTGGGGCAGAAGGAAGTCTTCTCAGGAGAGGTGTCCTAGTAACTGTTCTTTGGGGGAGGGAAAGCACCCTGATTTGAGCACTTGCCTATTTCCATAGTGTAAATACTCCCACAGTGGCTGATTCCAAGCCACTGAGCCAGGAAGAGGTGTGCACAACTGGCTCTCACAGCCCCTAACGTGTGACTCCAGCACACCACTGCAGTTTTACATCCATGATCTTAAAACTGCATCTGAAACAGACTTTGAAGTCTGAGAGAGAGAGAGAGAGAGAGAGAGAGAGAGAGAGAGAGAGAGAGAGAGAGAGAGAGAGAGAGAGAGAGAGAGAGAGAGAGAGAGAGAGAGAGAAATAGAGACACAAAACAGGGAGGAAGAGAAAGAGACCGAGAGAGACAAAGGCCAGTGGAGAGGGAGGGAGGGAGGGGAGACTCTACTTCACTATGACTGGGGCCCTCCCAGCTTGTTTTGTCCAAGCTCAGGGCAGCCTATGTGATGGAACTTGCCCCCTTCAATGAGCCCATCATCCCCGCAGCAGAGCCCTCTGATGCTCCACTCAGCCTGCCGTGGCTTTTGGCACCAACAGAGAAAGCCCAGAGTGGGAGTCTCCTCCCCCTCAGGGCACAGGCCTTGCTCTGCTGCCTCGGTTCCTTCACACACGCTGGTCACTGCTTCCAAACCCTATCTGCCTCCTTTAGAACTTGCCCAAGTCTCACCACCTGCAGGAAGCTGCCCTGACTATCTGGACATCGAGTCTCTCCATTCTGTACAGTTTTCTGTGCCCCGAGGGCAGGCCCGGACTCTATCGCTTCCAAACCCAGCCTCCCTTTTCCTTGTCCTGGGAGCCTCACCTAGGCGAATCCTTATCCATCCAAATCCTTATCAACTGACTGGCTGAAGGTCACCAAGACCTTCAGTGACAGATGAAGGGACCCCAATTAGTGAATCAACAACCCTTACTTGAGCACCTACTGTGTGCTAAATTGCTGGGCGCAGTGTGGACCAAGGTACACAGAGTCATCCATAGGGGGAGCCCGGGGCATCATGGGGCTTGTCTTAGTCCATTTGTGCTGCTATAACAGAATACCACAGACTGGGGAGTTTATAAAGAACAGACATTTATTTCTCACAGTTGTGGTGGCTGGAAGTCCAAGATCAAGGGGCCGCATCTGGCGAGGGCCTTCTTGGTGCGCCAACCCACGGTGGAAGGTTGGGGGCAAGAGAGGTCATTGGAGAGCGAGAGGGGGCCACACTCGCCCTTTTATAAGGAACTCACTCCTGCAATAATAAACCCCCTCTGGTAATAATGGCATTAATCCATTTGTGAAGGTAGAACCCCTATGACCCAAATACCTCCCGTTAGGCACCACCTTCCAACACTGCTGCATTGGGGATCAAGTTTCCAACACATGAACTTTGGGGGACACATTCAAACCATTGCAGGGCCACAGACAAGGGGGCACTAAACCCAGCTTGCAGTGTGGGGGTGACTGCAGGGAAGGCTTCTCGGAGGAGGCAACCTCTGACGTGAGGAAAGCAGAGGTATTGTTAGCGAGGCAAGGGGGTGAGAGAGTTGGGGAAGGTTTGGGGCAAAGGGAACAGGGTGGGAGGGAATCTGGCATCCCAGCAACCACAAGTGCATCAATAGGGTTGTCATGGCAACAGGGGCGTGGGGGTCGGGAGGATGAAGCAGGTGCCACGTCATGCCCAACCACGTGGAGAAGCTGCTTATTTCCTGCTGCAGGTGTCAAAGGAGATGAGAAATGGTGGTGAGGGGAGAGAAGGTTGGAGGAGAGGTGAGGCTGAGAGAGGGTGGAGGTGGTGGTGGAGGCATCCCCTGCCGGAAGGCTGGAATCAGTCATTTTAATGCAGACGAGGTGTGAGGAAATGAGCTGAAGGAGCAGCCTGAGAGATGGCTCAGACAGCTGCTTCCAGCCCTCAGCAAGATCCTGGCAGACCCTCTGTAACCACCCTCCAGGTCAAAAAATAGGACCTATTCTGCATGGGGATTATTTTATATAATGGTCAGAGTAGGCTCTGATGGTCGAGCAGGCACCTGAAGAGATGAGGGTGTGTGGATGGCTAAGGGGAGGGCATTTCAGTCAGAGGGAGACTTAGAAGGGAAAAGGCCCCAAGAGGGATGTACTGGTGACCAGGAGGTGGGGTGGGAGGTGAGGTCAGAGAGCCCAGCATGGGATGGAGCAGGCAGGGCTTCGTCAGCCTGTGGATTTCCCTCCAGGGATGATGGGGAGCTACGGGAGGG
>NW_007726262.1:17472-19022 GCF_000696425.1 Galeopterus variegatus | reverse complement strand
TTGCGATCCATTGCCGGTCACGAAAAAAGACAAAAAGGAAAAAAATAATAATAATAATAAAATTTGCTCTCAGAAAAGGCTAGGCGTTTGTTTATACTAAAATGTAAATGACTTATAAGGTTTATGTGTTACCCTCTTCCAGAAACATTTGCATTTTAACAAAGGAAAGGACTTTAAACCAAAGAAATATCTTGCAAATGGTATAACTTTAGGCCCATTGAGCAGGGAAGTTTATCCTGGGGAGCAGTCAGAGAGCCCTGGAAATCAAACCATGTGGATGACTATAAACTTTAATGAAACATCAGCCATGGTTGTATGTCCTAATAAGGAGTCCTAGGCTATGGTTTGGACCAAGATTGACCAATTTTTCTTTGATTTCTCCTCATTCACTGTAAAGGGGCCTGTATGGGTTGCTGGAGGCTCCCCGGGCCTGCTATCTCCTGATTTTGCTCTGTGCTCCAGACTTAGTCCTTTCCCCAACAAAACTGACTCTATAGTACATCCCCCCGGGCCACAACAAGGTATGAATAACTGATGTTAAAACATAATTTTCAAAAAGGTTAAAAAAATGACTTGAGTAAACATAAAATCAACACCTATCAAAGACCATATCTAATTAATTATTATTATTAATTAACGATGGAACCAGCAAGATGTTATAGTTCAAAGAGCATTTGAGAAGTGAGGTTATTTATAGGTAATTTGACAGACAAGGGCTGGAATAAAATTGCTGAGTTCAATTTAAGTAATGGCTGATGTCCAACAGGCCATAAATATTTTGGGTTGTCCTATTAGACAAATATTATTTTCATCTCTCCTGAACAAAAATCTACAAGTTAACAAGTAACTTCAGTACATCTGGTACTTTTAATTAAAGGTAAACAATGAGATGAACTAAGTCTCTTCCTCTAGCCTAGACATTGCTTGAAGCCTTCGCCTCCATATAATATTGGATGTGCTATCTACCTTTTTGCCTTATTTCCATGTTTCAGTTAATTTTCCTGTGATCATAAATAATCTCCAAAGTTTTTTCTTGGTGCATAAAAGGCTGGTCTCATTAGGTTTGGCTTTATTATTTCCATAGGTACAGCAAGGGTGTAAATTAAACATTCGGGCCTCCTTGAATTTGTGCTACAAATTGAGACTTTTGCAAGATTGAGCTGTTTTAGTTTCTGTCCAGAAGTTTTCATACAGAATCTTAGGCTGGATTTTTTTTTTTTCCTTTTTGTCTTTTTTCGTGACCGGCAACGGATCATAACCCTCAGTGTCGCGCCCGTACCGGACCGGGACCAGCAACGGGATCGCAACCCTTGGTGTTGCGCCCGCACCTCGCTCAGCCAGTGAGCCACCGGTCTGTATGTGGGATCCGAACCCTCGGTGGGAGCGCCGCCGCCCTCCCAAGCGGCGCACTATAGCAGTGTGCCACCGGGCCGGCCTTAGTCTGGATTTTGAAAATCTCTGTAATTTGCTTTTCTGTTGAGTGACTAACTATTCCAGTTTTTCAAGGACAACAGGGATACCTGGGATGTAGGACTTTGAGTGCTAAAACA
>NW_007726262.1:2834-16748 GCF_000696425.1 Galeopterus variegatus | reverse complement strand
CGGCGGGAGCGCCGCCGCGCTCCCAAGCGGCGCACTGTAGCAGTGCACCACCAGGCCGGCCTTAGGCTGGATTTTGAAAATCTCTGTAATTTGCTTTTCTGTTGAGTGACTAACTATTCCAGTTTTTCAAGGACAACAGGGATACCTGGGATGTAGGACTTTGAGTGCTAAAACAGGTAAAGTCCTGGGCAAATTGGGATGAATTGGTCACCCTCCTTCTGTCCTAAGGCTAGAAAACCAAGCCCAAGACTCTCTCTACCAGACGTCACCTGCAGAATCTATCAATTTGAGTGAAAGGATATAAACTTAAAATGATTTTTAAAGATCAATGTTTCAGTATTACATTTTCTTAGAAATTATCCAGGTAGCCAAATTAACATAACTTAATTAATAAATTAATTCAGCCTTTTAAAATGACCTGAGGATCTTGGAAATCATGTTTAAGGTGACACACTATGAAATATAATTACCATTGATATACAATTTATTTGTTAGAATAATGAACCCATTTAGTTGAATACAAATTTCCACCTTTATCATCTTAAACATGTGTAAGGATAATGTTGGCTTATTTGATCAGTAAGCCAAAAATGAGAAGTGTAGAAAATTCAGATGAACTAGTTTTCTCGTAAAAAAACAAACACAGATCTTATTAAAAATAGAAGGTATACTTGTATTATACATAACATACAGCAGAGAAAATGCAGATAGGTTATTATTTGTGTTTTGTAAATAAAAATTATTAAAGCAGCCTAATTTGTTCAAAGATTCATCTTAATTATACGAACCTGGTTCAAAATTTTTCGGAGCTAGCAATTTCTGTAAGAGATATTTTTTAAAAGTCTACAACACTTAAAGAATTAGAATTTCAGTTTCTTTAATTTCTTTTATTTTAAGGAACATTAGATTTATACAGATTTATATAAGCACTTATTTGTCTCTAACAACCAATCAGTATGGAACTCTGTTAAGAGACATAGTACTCTGTTATTAACACCTTCCAGATGTACAAAAGTATTTTATACTCACAATAAGAGTTAAAGGCCTTTCTGAAGTACAGACGTTTGGGCCCACAGAAAACGTCTGGCTTTGTTTCTACAGTTCCAGCCACAGATCAAAAGTAAGCACAGAAACCCCAAAACTCACCAGTGCAGATCACAAAGAGCTATTGTCCTTCCCAGTGAGGAAGCAATTCTTAACCAATTTGTGGTCACAAATTGAAAAACAAACAAACAACAAGGAAAAGATTAGCAAACTGGATTTTCTGTTATCTCTCAACCAACAGGCACTAGGCCTCCATTACATACCCTGCAGGGGTCACCAAATAGGCCATAAAACCAAATCCCCTGGCCGGCCCGGTGGTGCACTGCTACAGTGCTCTGCTTGGGAGTGCGGTAGCGCTCCCGCCGAGGGTTCGGATCCCACATACGGACCGGTTCCCGCTCACTGGCTGAGCGAGGCGCGGGGGCGACACCGAGGGTTGCGATCCCGTTGCTGGTCCCGGTCCGGTGCGGGCGTGACACTGAGGGTTGCGATCCGTTGCCGGACACGAAAAAAGACAAAAAAAAAAAAAAAACAACACCAAATCCCCATCACTGCTGCCACCAATTGAGAATAACATATCAGTCATGTGCAACCACAGATAAAACCACAAAATCAGCGAAAAGGAAAACAACAACTAAAGAAACAGAATCAGCACACTCAAAGTTCTATTTCATTTGCGATTCCCTCTGACAGCCGAGAAAAGAAGTGACTGGGCTCAGAGGGCCCATGAAGTGCCCCGTCCAGCAGGGCAGTTCAGGTGGCCCTGCCAGGTGAGTCCCCTGGGCCATCTCCACACACCTTCCAAAGCTGTTAAAGGATAATTTTCAAAATGGTAAAGTCATGACCTGTAGGAAATTATAAAATGAACTCATACAGAAGATTTCATTTAACTCATTAATTACTGAAGGATGTCATGAATGGGTCAAAGAGCATTTTAAAATCAAAGCAATTTAACAAAGAAATGTTAGAATCAGATTGCTATGTTAGGTTTTAAAAAGCTGGTTGATGTCTAACAGGCCATAAATCTTTGGAGTTACCTGTTCCATCAAATAAAAATGATTTACATCTCTCCTAGACAAAATCTATAATTAACACATGATTTCACTTAGTCTGGGACCCTTAATCAGTCCCATGAGATGAACTAAGTATATTTCTATAGTTTAGAAGATGCTTGGGTGGCCTTCGGCTCTGTATAATGCAGAAAGGATGTGCTGTCCATTTTTTGACTTATTTGCAAGTTTCAGATTTTTTTTGGACACTGATGAACACATTGTAGGAAGATTAGCTGCTGTTCTTTATCAAGGTCCTAGAGGGATGGGACTCATGACAGATAAGTATCGATTTTGGATGGATAAAAGGAAAGGGTTTGGAGCCAGTTCAGGGCTCTGCTGAGAGTGCAGCCCTGGGTGGGGCTGGAGAGTCCTAGGGGTAGGCCTTGGGTTCGGTTATCAGGAGAATTTGGAAATTGGGGAGAGGGGAGGTAGGTGTGGCTGAAGACAGACATCTCTCTTGTTTTGAGGGTAGCCCAGATCCTCCCCCAGTGAGAACAGCAGCCCAACTCACCCCTTCCTTCCAGGTAGCCAAGTTCAGCTTCCTGGGCAGCAAGGAGGAGCCAGAGATGATCTTCGACTGGGTGGATGTGGAGCGGAAGGGACACCTCTCCCTTGAAGAATTCAGCTCTGGATTTAGTATGTCTGTCCTGGGAGGGCCTTGGGGGAATTCCTGCAGCCAGGCGTCCCTCATGGTGTGCCCAGCCGGTGCTAAACTGGGTTGTCAGAAAAGACAACCCTTTTCCCAGCCAGGGGACCTTCACAACACAGCTGAGAGCAGTTCAGGGTGTTCCACTGAGCACCGCCCTTCTCCAGCGAGGCCTCTGGGCTTGCCTTCTGACCCCTGCCTTGTCTTCTCTCCAACAAAAGGCTTCTCTCCAGAGAGCGAGAAGTTAAATACCTTCCATTTTTGAGAACACCCCCTCTCCAGCGAGGCCTCTGGGCTTGCCTTCTGACCCCCGCCTTGTCTTTTCTCCAACAAAAGGCTTCTCTCCAGAGAGCGAGAAGTTAAATACCTTCCATTTTTGAGAACACAGGCCTTGTTTCCACCTGAGGAGGACCATATTCTGGCTTGGATTAAGGGAATTCCAGGCCCCAGGGAACAGCAGAGGGTGATATTTAGGGAGTAGGGGCTTCCCAGGTGCTGAGACACCACTGGGCAGGGCCAGCACAGCACCTGCCTCTCAGGGCGGGCTCAACAGGACTTAGAGAGCCCAAGGTTGACAGGGCACAATTGTCCCACTGATCCTCTCCACAGGGGAGGAACTTCTGGACCAGGGAATGGAAAGGGTGGTGTCCTCAGAAAACCCCTGCAAAACACAGCTCAGCCTCCATGTCCACAAAGCTGTCCAGAGTTCTCAGGTCAGCTGAATCTCCGAAAGTTTGAAGGACAGCAGAGAGGGGGGCCAGGAATCTGCATTTGCAGGTTGGGGCCACCCAGGAGCTGGTTGTTTCAGTTCTGTTGATTGAGGAGGTGAGAGTGGGGAGGAGGACTCAGGGCCCGGAATGTGGGTGGGGTGCAGAGGGAACACGGTTGTTCACGCAGTCCCCCAGGGCCATCTTCACATCTGAATTCCACCATGCCTGCCATGCCAGGGACTTTCTATTGCCTATGGAACAAAATCCAACCCCATTCCTGGAGGCTGCAGAGCCCGCACCATCCAGAACCTGCCAATCACTTGGGCTCACTCAGTGCCACTCACCCACTCTGTCTTGCCAGCCTGGCTCCTACCTCAGGGCCTTTGCATGTGCTGTGCTCTCTGCCTAGAATGCGCTTCTCTGAAAATCCACACTGCTCGCACCTCCTTGTTCACATCTCAGTCACAGTGTTAGCTCCCGGGACACTCCTATCCACTCCATCTAAAGCAGGTCCTCCCCAGTCTCTCAGGGGGAACTACTCTGCTTATTCCTTTGGCTCACCTAGCAAATTCACTTAAACAAACAAAAAGAAAGTATCTTGTTCGATCCTCACTAGAATGTCAGCTCCACCAGGGCAGGGATTTTGACCAATTTTATCACCAGCACATAGTGCTCAATAAATATCCCTTGACTGAGTGCATGAAGAATCTGTTGGCCACCATGGAGCTGCTGTGTGACTTCCAGCAAGTCTTTTAGTGTCTCTAGGCCTCAAATGCTCATCTGTAAAATGGGCACAGTGTCTACCTTGAGTAGACTCCCAAGGTTGATATAAGGAATGTATAAATGTGGCCCTGTATAAATGTGACCGGCATAGGTAAAATTACTTCCCCAGGTGCTGGATGGGGCAGGGTGGGAGCTCAGGGGCTGGTCCCAACTCACTGTGTTCCTCTCTGTCCTTCTCTGGCCCACAGAAAACATTTTTGGCTCCAGTCCAAGCACCCATAGGCTCCGCAGAAGGAGGCCACTGCCCTCTAAGCGGGTATCGGCGACCACCCACTTCCCAGTGCTGGAAGAGGCTGATGCTGAGGAGAAGGCAGCATTCCTTGTCTTCATGGAGCAGCTGGGGACCAGCCACTCACTTCCTGAGTAAGGCCAGTGCAGTGTGCATATGTGGTGGGGGAGGCTCTGCTGTCCAGTGGGGACAAGGGTTCTCTTGGACACGGTGCCAAGGGGCAGAGCTTGGGCAGAGCCGGGTAAAAATCCCAGCTTGGCCACTGTCTACCTGTGTGACCTTGGGCAAGTGGCCTGACCTCTGACCTCTTTCTCTGGCTGCAGAATGAGCATAAAAGCGGTGGTGGGGTTAAAACCATGTGCAGAGGATGTCTGGTCAATGAGGAATCTTTCCTACCCCCACACTCTCCCTCCCTTGTCCTGTCCTGTGGAATCACTCTCCAGAAGGATTAGTGAGTTGGGGTATCAGCCTCCCAAGGGTACTCACAGTCTTCAAAACATGAGGCTCCCTGAGGTTGCCTTTCTTAATTCAAAAAGAGGGCCCCCCAGTGGGGCAATGCCCCGGGTTGCACGGGTTTGGAGACAGGAGGGCATTTCTTCCAATTTGTCTCAGGCTCTGGGCTTATGGGGTTCACTCATGCTCAGAGAAAAGGAACCCTGCCTGAAAATGCCCCCTCCACATCCCCAGCCCCGGGCTCTGTTAGAGCTGTCTAGGGAATCACCCTCACACATTCACCCTGGCTCGCTTACCCCACCTACGGGGCTCTAGGTCCCGTGAGGACAATTCCTCACATTTGGCTCTTGGAGGGTGGGACAGGCAAGGCAGGATTTAGGATGTCAGCTGGTGGGGCAAGTGGGATGGGGAGCCACTTACCCACTTGGCAGCTTGGCCTGGGCTCTGTCCTCTGGCATCTGTCTTTATGACTTAATTAAATCCCTGTGAAAGCAGCATTTATCAAGTGCCAACTATGTGCCAGGCCCTGAGCTGGTGCTTTCATCAGGTGTGTCTGTCATTCCCCAAGACCTTGCAGGGCAGGTATTGGCCACCCCCCCCCTTTCCAAATGAGCCCAGAAATGGCATGGGACTTGCTGAAAGTCACACAGCTATAGGTTAGGAAAAGAGAGAAGGCAGATGGAAGTCCTGGGCCATCAGGCTTCCAAGTCCCCCACCCCACTATTAATCACTGAATCATAAAGAGACAAAATGCTGTAGGGTTCAAGAAAGGAGACGGCACATCTGGGAAAGGATCCTGGATGAGGTAGCAATTCGTTGTGTCTTGTAGGGCGTCAATAGATTTTTGTGGTCCAGATGCCCAAGTCTCTCAGAGCATTGCAATTAAAACTGAGGAGTAGAGTACCCCTGCTTGTTAGCCCCACCTTATATCTAATCTCAGACTATCCTCCCCTCCCCAGGCAGACGGAGGTCTGGCAGCTGTGGGGGAAGCTGCGGCAGGAGGAGCCCCAGCTGGCAGGCAACCTGGAGGCCTTTCTGGCCAAGATGACCAGCCGCCTGCAGGAGGCACGGGCCGACAAGGAGGCTCTGGAGCTGACCCTGAGGAAGTGAGTGGGGGGTGGGGGGTGCCTTGCCCCGGTGTCTGGCCCACAGGAGGTGCTCTTCACACTTCAGCTGAGTCTGAATTGGATTCCCCTGGCTCCTCCTGTCTTCAGCAGGGCCTGGTAGCTGCATGGGGCAGAGCTGATCTGGAGGAAGAGGTGGCTCAGGGGACCTGTTGGGGAGGACACAGTTGGTCCTTTGGCAGGCGTGGGAATGGCAAGTGTGTCTTGGTGCAGACCACTGTGGCAACCAACTCCAGGGGCACCACTCACATAGATGGCAATGCATGTGGTGACCCTGGAGTTGGCAAGAGTGCAGCCCTGCCAGGGGTTCTGAGTTATGGAGGCCAGGGGATGGTGACAGAGGGAGGTGGGGACAGAGTAAGGGCTATGGGGGCCATGTGATAGGGCCAGGGGAACCAATAACTTGGTGATGGTTACAGGAGCTGGTGTGGTGAGATCAGGGTGACCAATGTCAAAGTCATATGGGTCAGGGGGCTGTTATTGGGATGACTATTCTCAGGGTGACAAGGGTCAGTGATTGCTGGCATGGCGAGGTAAGCAGTAGGATGGACTCCAAACCCAGGCCCCACTCACCCCTGCCAGCAGCAGGGCCCTGGGCGGCTGATGGGCTGCCTGGCTTCTGCCTCCCACCCCTTCCAGGCGCGACTCTGACCACCATCGTGAGGTCCAGCAGCTCTACGAGGAGATGGAGCAGCAGATCCGCCAGGAGAAGCAGCGGCTGCAGGCCAAGGTGGGCTCCCTACTGGCAGCCTGCTGCTTCCCCCATTACCCTAGACTCCTCTGCTGGCTAAATAGTGGAGCCAGTGACTGGCCAATATGGGGCAGCAGGAGGCTGCTGGGAGTGGGTCCTCTCCCTGACCTGAGCAGCTCGTGTTCCCCAGAGAGATGGGGTGGGGAGTGTCAAACCTGGGTCCCCTTCCCATCTCTGCTAGGTCTCACTGTCTGCCAGAGCTGGTTCTTCCACCCTCTGGGCCTTAGTCTCCTTGTTGCCACCATCTATGCCTGAGCGAGGGGGGCTGTCCTGAGACCCCATCTTGTTGGGACATCCTGGCCCATGCATCCCAGGCCCAGGGGGAGGTGGAGTGTGGGGAGGGCTGGCCTAGTCTGGCTGGCTCCTGGAGTCTGCAGGGCCAGGGCTGAGCCTGTCAACTCCACAGAGCGACTCTCAGGGCCTGGCCCTCAGCTCCCAGATGCAGGAGGTCCTGGAGGCCAAGGAGTGCAAGGTGCAGCAGCTGGCTGAGGGCCAGAGGGAGGTGAGTGACAGGGCTTCCTGGGAGCCCACTTTCTGAAGGGTCGCAGACTCTGACACCTGTCTCCTTGGGCCTGCTGTCAGTGCTCTCTGATCCTGACTGGCTAAGTCAGCCTGAAGCTACCACCCAGCCCTGGGGATTCACTGAGCTGGTTGGGCTCCCATATGAGAGCAGCCCCCTGGGAAAGAGGCATCCTAGGCCCTTTTCTGAGATGAGGTCAGGTAACGTAGACTCTGACCACCATCGTGAGGTCCAGCAGCTCTACGAGGAGATGGAGCAGCAGATCCGCCAGGAGAAGCAGCGGCTGCAGGCCAAGGTGGGCTCCCTACTGGCAGCCTGCTGCTTCCCCCATTACCCTAGACTCCTCTGCTGGCTAAATAGTGGAGCCAGTGACTGGCCAATATGGGGCAGCAGGAGGCTGCTGGGAGTGGGTCCTCTCCCTGACCTGAGCAGCTCGTGTTCCCCAGAGAGATGGAGTGGGGAGTGTCAAACCTGGGTCCCCTTCCCATCTCTGCTAGGTCTCACTGTCTGCCAGAGCTGGTCCTTCTACCCTCTGGGCCTTAGTCTCCTTGTTGCCACCATCTATGCCTGAGCAAGGGGGGCTGTCCTGAGACCCCATCTTGCTGGGACATCCTGGCCCATGCATCCCAGGCCCAGGGGGAGGTGGAGTGTGGGGAGGGCTGGCCTAGTCTGGCTGGCTCCTGGAGTCTGCAGGGCCAGGGCTGAGCCTGTCAACTCCACAGAGCGACTCTCAGGGCCTGGCCCTCAGCTCCCAGATGCAGGAGGTCCTGGAGGCCAAGGAGTGCAAGGTGCAGCAGCTGGCTGAGGGCCAGAGGGAGGTGAGTGACAGGGCTTCCTGGGAGCCCACTTTCTGAAGGGTCGCAGACTCTGACACCTGTCTCCTTGGGCCTGCTGTCAGTGCTCTCTGATCCTGACTGGCTAAGTCAGCCTGAAGCTACCACCCAGCCCTGGGGATTCACTGAGCTGGTTGGGCTCCCATATGAGAGCAGCCCCCTGGGAAAGAGGCATCCTAGGCCCTTTTCTGAGATGAGGTCAGGTAGCGTAGTAGGAGAACTGGGCTGTGAGGCAGAGATCCAGGTGCGAATCCCTGCTGTTCAGATTAAGAGCTGTGCAAACCTGAGGAAATAGCTTGGCTTGTCCTGGCCTCAGTTTCTCCATCTGCAGAATGGGGATAGCTGCATCCATTGCAGCTCCCACACTACTTGTGGCAAATGAGGTAATAAATGAGAAAGCTCTTTGAAACAGGAAAGCACCAGACAAGTACGAGGTCTCAGCACTTGAGAGGTTGGTGAATGGGCTGTTGACATTCACCTCTCATCTCCATTGTCAGCTGAGTGAACTTGGGCAGGTTTTTAACACCTTCAAGCTTTGGTTTCCTCATCAGAGAAATGGAGATCAGGACTTCTGTTTTAAAAGGCTGCTGTGACCATTAGGTGTACTGTATGCATGGGCCTAAGATGGTTTCTGGCATGTAGTAGGTGCTTTATACCTCACAGTTGTCCCTGTCTCTGAATCTGACCTAGCTTCCCGCTTAGGGTCAGGTTACCTGCTGCCCAGACACCCTAGGTCTCGTAGCCTATCGTCTCTTCCGGATGGCATTGTAGCTAAGTCTTTGAGTCTGAGCCCCTGCCCTACTGTCTCCTCCTTCCTCAACTTGTTGTCAGGACAACCAGTATCCCTTCAGCCCTGGACAAGGTCCCCATGGCCTTTCCCACCATTGCCTTGGCTGGCCCTGGTACCAGGTCTCCCCATCTCCACATGAGCTGGTTTCCCAGGTACTTTTGCACTGGCTGTTGCTTGGAAATTGAGGCAGACCCCTTCTGCCAAGAGAGGAGATTGGGCTCCCCACACAGGGCCATTTTGTTCTGTTCCCTGTTGATGTGAAGCTCCTATCTCCCCCAGAACATTCATTCTTTCTCCCCACAACTGCTTTCGAGCACCTACTATGTGGCAGGGAGTCAAGGAAGGCCTCCCTAAGATGAAGAGGCAAGGGCCAGCCACGTGACATCTGGGGAAGAGCATTCAGGCAGAGGCAACAGCAAACACAGGGGCCCTGAGGTGGGGATGTGCTGAGAATGTTCGAGGAACATTGAGCAGACCTGCGGACTGGAACACACTGAGGGGGGGGCCGCAGTAGCGAAGGAGGTGAGGGTGTGGCGGGAGGGACTGCGGGCCCTGGAGGCCATTGTGAGAGCTCTGCACATGGTCAAGCAGTGCTCCATCTGAGTATGTGATTTGCTGTCGCATCAGGAGCCTCCTGCAGACCAGATGGAGCCCAGGGAGGAGCAGCCATTGCAGGGCTTTGTGCAGAGGAGGGTGCCATCTGATTTAGGTTTCAGGCCCTTGTGGTGCTGACAGTTTATGTTTCTCACATGGTTTCCTCTCTCCTCCTTGCCCCAACATTTCAAATGTCTTTTCTGGGTGGGAGGTAATAGAGCTAGTTAGGCCACTGAGGGGTAACCGCACCCTACTAATCCTATGTTTTAAGCTGGGTCTCTAGGAGCCTGGGGGGTATCTAGGGCAACTGGGCTTCTCTCCTCCTTGCCCTCCACACCCGGCAGCTGGAGGCTCAGCTCCACCATCTCAGCAGCACATATCAGGAGGCCAACTTGGAGAACCAGCAGCTTCAGGAGGCCAAGCGTGACCTGTCTGGGCGGCTGGAGGAGGTGCAGGGACAACTGCAGGTGACCCGGGGGCACCTGGACACCGTCAGGGGCCGAGTGTCCTGGCAGATGGAGGAGGAACCGAGGCAAGTGGCTGCCATCCCTGGACTGGGGTGGACACCAGGGGCTTCCTGGAAGAGGGCAGGGGAGCTCTGAGTTCTCCAAGGCTCTGGTTAGCACATAGTGCACACACAGGCTCCCTCCTTAAACCTCACAACAACTCTGCCAAGCTGGGATTATCATACCCATTTCTCAGATGAAGAAACAGGCACAGAAAAGGGAAAGACTTGTGCCCAAGACCACATGGCTGGAATTAAAACACACATATACATACATACATATGCACAGGGCCTAGTGCGGTCCTGGATCCCTGGCAGACACTCACTCTACTTATAGCTCAGAGTAGTAGGATGGGCTAGAATGGTTATGGAAGGCTTCCTGGAGGAGGTGAGGCTTCATGTGGGACTTGAGGATGAGCAGGATTTGGTGGGAGGGAGGAGAGGGGAGTGCATGCTGGGTGAGAAGGACCGCCTGAGCGAAGACTGGGAGGAGGGCCAGTGCAGTGTGGGCCGGGCAGTGGATGGTGAGGGCTGCACCTGCCCCTCCCTTGACCTTTGCTTCTTTGCTTTCTTACCAGTGTCCCCAGAGCAGGAGAGAAGGCCCCAGAGCCTCAGGCTGTCTCCTCTGAGGAGGCCCCCCTGCCTGGGCTGTTTGGGGACAACGATGACTGGGATCAACTCCTGAGCAGCTTCAGCAGCCCTCCACACAGAGCCCTGCAGCTCTCCTGGAGTCCACCCCCAACCCCGAGAGCTGCTTCAGGCCCGCAGACGCCCCGTGTGGTCAGGCAGATCTCTATCTCAGAGCCACATGCTTTGCTGTTTGGTCAGGAGCCATCTTCAGATCCGGATGGAGCTGCAAGGAGCTCTCCTCGGGTGCCTTCTGGGAACAAGGACAGGCAAGGAGTGGACCCAGATGGGCAGGACATCAGTCCAGAGCAGCCTGTTGAGCCTCAAGGCCTAGACCCTGATGATAAGTTAGGGCTCAGATATGAGGCCCACTTCCTCTGGGGCCCCCCAGGAACTCCAGCTGGGGTGTCAGGAAGCCTGGTGGCAGAAGCACTCAAAGTGCTTGTTCCTTTGGAGGATGGGTCCCCGCTCCATGTGAACTCTTCTCCTCCCCACGCCCCAGCTGGGCTCAGCAGACAGTTCCAGGCCTCAGACACAGATGACAAGGGGCCCGGGCCTGGGCCTGCCCCAGCCAAGCCACCCAGGCAGACAGAGGCCCTCCATCAGGACCCACATGATGCTGGCTCTGAGCCAGAACCAGGGTCCCGGGGAGCCAGAGCCCTCACATCAGGGCCAGCCGAGCCCTCCCAGGGCCTGGAGCCTGTGAGTCAGGCTCCCACAGAGGAGCTGGAGCAGGGCAAGCCAGACTCAGCTGTGCAGGAGGGCCATGCTGGGGGGCTGAGACAAGCTCCCGGCCAGGTCCTTGGGCCAGATGGGCTGCCTGCCCTCCCCCACCAGAGTCTAGAAGAGGAACCCAGGGCTGCAGAGGGAAAACAAGTGGGCCAAGGTGGGCAGGACCTTGGTTCAGAGCAGTCAGTTGAGGTGCATGGCCTGGAAATTGGGCATTCAGAACTCCCCCAGCAAGATACTCCGCTTGTTCCTCTTCCGTCTGACACACTGCAGGCTCAGGCAGAAGCAGAAGACCCTGCTCCTGGAAAACTGTCACCACCAAGGGGCTCTCCTCCCGGCATCGCTCAGCCTGGGGTTGGAGCAGGGCCCCTGGAACTCAAACAATCTCTCTCCACCATGACTGAGATGGAAGCTCAACCAAGGCCCCCACCCATGACTGCTCATGCAGAAGGAGAGCCAGGCCCCCCTCAATCCAGGGAGCCAAGGGCACAGAGCAGGCCTCAAGACCCAGGAATGGACTCCGGGGAGGCTAGACCAACCCCATCCCCAGGAGACTCCATGGCTGACAAGCCTCTGGGTGACCCTGATTACCTCTTCCATGTCATCTTCCTGGGAGACTCCAACGTGGGCAAAACATCCTTCCTGCACCTGCTGCACCAGGACTCTTTCGCCACTGGGCTGGCAGCTACCGTGGGTAAGGGCCCAGCAGGACAGGGTAGCTGGGAGGCAAGGGAGACCCAGGGGCCAGAGCCAACAAGCTGGAGCAGGCCCAGAGCGAACCATCCCTGAGGAAGCTGCAGGTTCTGCCCTGGCCATTGGCCCTGCATTAGGCATTATTTTATATGGGAATAATCTTACCATTTCACTAATCGTCTCTAATTACAGGTAATTTGCTTTTTCTGCATTGATTTGATTAGCTTATAATGTGCCATATCAACAAAGCACCCTGCAATTAAGGTGCCAGTGCTAGCTGGTGAAAACAAGCGAGTCTGCACCCACGTGGCCCGTGGGCAGGCCACTGCACTGTCCACGCAGGCTGGATGTGCTCCTGACTAGTCCCAGGCAGTCAGCCATGCTCTGGCGGGAAGTCACCCTGGGCAAGTTGAATGTGTTACAAAGAATGTATTTGTAGAGTGTGGTGAGTTAGGAACCCAGGTGCCTGAGTTTAAATCCCAGCTCTGCCACTTATTAGGAGTATAAATCTGGGCAAATTTTTTAACCCCTTGGAGCCTCCAAATCCTCATCTGCATAACAGGGACAACCGTAGTGCCGACTTCATAGAGTGCTTGTAAGGATTAGTTGAGTTAATACATGTCAAGCTCTTAGAGTAATACTGGCATGTAGTGAGTGCTCAATAAATATTAGTTATTGTTGTTATTATTATAGGTAAATATTTGATAGTGTCTAACTCAGTGGCTCCTGCAAGAAATGGCCCAAAGCAGAAAGCCTCCTCTCCCTAAAAGTAGCAGGATATATTGCCTAAACATTGTTTAGAGCTACAGAAAAGCAAGCTCGAGAGAACGAAGGGGAGACCCATTTAGGGACTAAGATGGAGGGATACATATCTTTGTGTCAGGCCAGGGCACAGGCTGACCGGGCACCAGTGCCAGGCCAGTGGATGAATGATGGCCCTTGCACAAGAGAGGCTGAGAAGGGGAGACCCATTTAGGGACTAAGATGGAGGGATACATATCTTTGTGTCAGGCCAGGGCACATGCTGACCGGGCACCAGTGCCAGGCCAGTGGATGAATGATGGCCCTTGCACAAGAGAGGCTGAAGACAGGTTCTCAAACTTTTCTCTGCCCGAAAATCTTTACCTGGGGAGCTAGTTAGGAATGCAGTGCCCTCCAGAAGGGGGAACCCACAGCAGACCTGGCCTGGTGTTGAGCAGGGTCACAGGGCCTACAAGGCCACCATGAATCACCTAAGCTGCTGTTTACTGACCCCCTACAATGCACCAGGCATCTTCCATTAGTGTCTGTTCCTTACAGTAACTTTCCTTGTAACTGAGCCTCCCCTGTTATTACACAGTAAGAAGGTACCACAAAACTCAGTTGAGAAAAACAGGTTGCATAACTGTGAAAAGATGGTCAAGTCCACATGCACTTCTAGCCGGCTGGGAGGACCTGAGATCCAGTGCATGACCCAAATCCGTCCCTATCTCAGCTGCACTTTATTGCACCCTGGTCGCTGTCATCTATTCCAGCTTAAATATCACAGGGGACGGTTCTGGCTCCCCCAGTCCATACTTGCCCATCCAGTGCCACCCTCCCTCCATTCCAGTGCCCCTCTGTCTGAAAATACAGCCTGCCTGCCTTTGAGGACAGGGCCAGGAGGAGAACCAGAGCCGATGAAGTTATAACTGAATGTGCATTTTCCATGTCCAACCCCATTTTACAGACGAGGAAAGGAGAGACTTGCAGACCTAGCTAAGAATTCATACCCAGGGCCACCTGCCCACAAAGCCCATGGCCCCCCACCAAAAGTTTTATCCTCTTTTGGGTTCAGCGTTGTCATCTCCCT
>NW_007726262.1:0-2042 GCF_000696425.1 Galeopterus variegatus | reverse complement strand
TGAAAATAGTAGATTCCCTGAGGAGAAAGCATTATATTCCTAATAATTTATGTGGTTAAATTGTAACATGTTTCAGGGAAGTGTGGGGACTCGTGGGTGGATTGGGGGGGTGGGGGTGACAGGGAGGTGGGAGTGCTGGGGGAATGTTAAATGCAAGCAAGAATTGTTAGATTGTCCAGTAGATTACATGGTGAGCATTTAGGCCGAGGCTGGATGTTATCACAGAGGGGTTGGATTGGATAACCTCAGAGGTTCCTGCAGATCCTGGGCTTCCCAAGACCTTCAGGAAAGAGGGCAGTAAAGAGAAGTGGATGCTACACACAAACAAACTTCTGTTTTTGCCATTTTGCTGAGGGCAGGCCTCCTGGGGCTGCCACTTCTCCCAGCTTCCTTGTGCAGAAGGCCACCCAGCCACACCATGACAGTCGTGCCAACACAAGGCGCCTTGTCTTCCCAACTGCACAGCAATGTTTATTCTTCAGGCCACCCAGAAAACAAGTTTCATTATTTTATTTTTATAATACTCTTTATTTCATTCTCTGTTGCAGGCATCATCCCCCTTCAACTAGACAGCAGGTAGAGAGTGTTTTCAGGACAGGTGATTGGGAGGCTGTCCCCCGCAGGCCATGTTGGGATGGCCCTAACATATATGCCCTGCGGGGCTGAGGGGCCCTGGGTCTGCTGCCCTGCCTTCTCCCACGTGGGCTTGGCTCTTGTCTCCTTCCCTGACCTACTGAGACCTTACAGGGTAGTTCCCTCAATTTGCACGTGGTTGCCTCTTGCCCAGGCTGCCCTCCGGCCCTCTGTACCCCCAGGCTCTCAGCCTGGGTCCCTGACACCACTGATGTGGACAGTGCCTGTTACCTTTCCTGGCCAGCCGTGTCCCAGAGCTGCAGTGCAAAACACTTGTTGTCCACCAGCAGGTTTTTGATCCGAAAATCCACTCCTAGGACACACAGAAGAGGGTAAGGCCTGCTTTCAAGTTACCATCCAGGACTCCTGGCCAAGGCAGGCCCCAATATACATCCATCCCCAGCACCAGCCATTGTGGGATGGAGCCTTTGGTTTCTGCTCTCCAAATCCCATCTATACTCAAGGGCACACTTCCTCCAAGAAGCCTTCCCAGACCACCCAGGCACACCATGACGGTCGTGCCAACACAAGGCGCCTTGTCTTCCCAACTGCACAGCAATGTTTATTCTTCAGGCCACCCAGAAAACAAGTTTCATTATTTTATTTTTATAATACTCTTTATTTCATTCTCTGTTGCAGGCATCATCCCCCTTCAACTAGACAGCAGGTAGAGAGGCAGCCCAGGGGGGGTGGGAGGAGCGCTGGCTTCAGGGATGACCTATGAGGTCATGGCTATACTGGTTGTGTGGCCTCGGGCAAGTCACGTCACCTCTTTGAGCCTCCTTTTCCTCATCAACAAGGTGGCAATTTAAAAAGACCCACACTGCAGGTGGTTAGGAGGATGAAATGACTTATATCTTATTAGGTTCAGCCTGGTTTCCAGTGAGTGCTGGAGAGGTGGCAATTTTTATGATCACAGTGAATTCTCATCTCCCTGAACCCCAGCCCCTCACCTCCCTGTGGCCATTGTTCCAAACTCTTTCTGTCTCTGGGAATACGGAGGTAATAGTGAAATCCCAGGGAAGTTTGGAACCTTTAGCGTGTACCTTCCTGCCAACCCCAACTTTGCAAGAAAACCAGGTGGGGTGGGGGAGGGGCTGCTGTGGGGGGACTATTTTGTCCCCATCCCCACCCTTTTTCCAAGGGAGTCCTGCGGCTGCAAAGCACACTGCAGGCCCCTGGCCAGCTAACGAAAGGTGACTCTCCTAACATTAGCAATGTCGGGCTCCGGCCTGAGCTGGGAGAGACTTTTCTCCATGTCTGACATGGTGACCCCCATAAGCACCTGCTGCTGCCTGCTGGTGACAGCTGAAACCACAGGTCCCCTTAAATTGCCACCTTGCTGATGAGGAAAGGGAGGCTCAGAGAGGTGACGTGACTTGCCCGAGGCCACACAACCAGTATAGCCA